>NC_137468.1:92342242-92519755 GCF_964235325.1 Thermobia domestica
GTGTGCAGCGATACATTTCGTTGATTTATAACGACATTGAAAATCAAGTCATTGAAAGTAGTTCATAATAAATGAATGTAAAATTTCCATTTTTCCAGATATAGACAAACTTTATTGGAGCAATGTCGTAATCATACTATTCAAAATTGTAACATTACTACTCATAGGTGTGTATTATGAAAATATATTTTCATTACATTTCTTATCGATGGCAAATTTTTAATCAGTGAATATTCTGTTTTAAAAATACATCATTGCATTTTAATACTATCAGCTGAGAAAAAGTGCTGATGTAGTAAGATTCAATGAATGAACTGACGTTATTCAGGCATTGAACTCTTCGTAACAACAGATTCTGTTATTTCGCAAAACAAACATACTCGCATAAGTAACATCAAATGAAAATATGTGATGTATCGTAATGATTGAACATAACTTTTCTAAAACTTGATAATTTTATTTATAAAAATGATTAATTTGTAGATTTATATTTCTTTCTAACACAGTGACTGAATATGACATGAACCTATTGTGAGAACTGCTTTCAATCGAACTAGAACTTCCCAAAACCCGCTATCGGAATCGAACTCAGGAACCTTCCATTGCAAACTATCCAGGGTTCTATAATTTCGTAACATGGTAATTTCCAAATTTTAATGGGGTAGACCTACATACTCCTCTCGAAAATTTAGAGGAGATGCAATAATGTACTCATGTTCTATGGGCGCCTGTACACTAATTTATAACGCAATAGATCATCGTTCATGAGAAGGATTCATGAGATCAATAACCTTGAAAAAGTATACTTTTGGCAATTTTATTTACCCATGAAAGGGAACGAATGGATCACGAAGTACATACTATGGCCCTATAATATCATACTAAATTTTAAAATTTGGCGATTTCCAAAATGTAAGAGTAAGCCTATATGTATATGTGAGAGAAACCCCTCCCGAAAATTTAAAGACATGGCTTTAACTTACCCTTGTACTTATTCATAACGTAATAAACCATCACTTAAGAGGAGAATCTTTGAGGTCAAAAACGTCCCAAATTTATATTTTTGGTAATTTTATATCTATGAAAGGGAACGAGATGGCTCAAGAGGTACACAATACAGTCCTATACTATACCAAATTTTAAAATTTAGCAATTTCCAACATTTAAACGAGGGCCTATACATTACCCTGTAAGAGGGGCGTTAATGTACTCCTGTCCTGAACCTTGTACTCAATCACATAACTATGTAAGGTAATAAGGCATCATTAAAGAGGATCCATAGGGTCAAATTTTCAACTTTTGATAATTTTATACAAATGAAAGGAAACGAGATAGACTTCCAAACATTTAAAGATTCTACACATTCCTTCTTGGGTAGGTCAAGGTATACATTGCCTTAAAAGGTGGTCCTATGCATCCCTGAGCCAGGGACCCAGGGTCAAAAAATTTCGCCCAACTGCTGCTAGTAATACTATTACTAATCTGTTATACAATTTAGGCAATATATCATTATGTAATAGTGTATGATAAAGGTAATGATATATATGATATATTGCTTTGGGCAGATTGTATTTTTATTTGAACCATGCGTTGTTCCAAAGGATGAGGATCACTCAGAAATATCTTTTTTGAATCGAGGCGTTGACATGAGATATAAATATACAGAATTGCGTATAAAAATACAACACAGTTGGATTTAGTTTATCAAAATTGGTCTGTAAATTATTTCAAATGAATTTGAAAGAATAATGAGTGTCATTACCTTTCTTCCCCTCCCGAAAATTTCGATTAAGGCGGTAACGACGATGAAAGGGTTTTCTCTTTTTTTGTTTGTTTTGAACGTTATTTAACTCCACATGAAATGAATTTTTATTGCTTTCATTACGTTTGAATTGCATGACTGAAAGGGGATATTTTCATCTGTGAATGGATGGAAGAAAACAAGAGAAAAACTATTTTCTTCTATGATGCCAAAAAATGGAGAAAGTTGAACGTAAACTAAAGAAAGAAAGACCGAAAACGATTTAGGTTTAATGATAAGAGTCCCCAAATAGTATAATAAACATCATCTTTCTCTCTCTCAATCCCTGTTTAATAGTTCTGAGAGACTTGGTGCAACTGATGATCCCGCAGTTTCGCCGTTGCAATCAATTGATAGTGGCACCATCAAAGCGATGATTCTGCTTAATATCCGGGGGAATAGAATACGAAAAGTGTGTGCCTGTGTGTGTGTGTGTGTGTGTGTTAAGAAAGAGTGAGTGAGAGAGAGAGAAATTTTACATAAAAGCCCAAGGAAATTGCCGGATTTCAATTTCAAACAGACGGCTGCTAAAGTAAACTGTGATTCACTTTCCTGTTGGCTTTTCTCGAGCACCGAGCAGATAGATAGGACAGTTGAAGACGACGACGACGACGGCGGTGGAGGTCCTTGGTCCTCGTCTTCTCCTTTGGTCTTGTGTAAACACTGAATCCTCCTCTGCTCGTTAGTTGCGCCTCTCTTTTACTTCTCTTCCCTCTTCCCCCTCCTTGCACCGTCTTCTACAACCATATCGGAAAGAAAATCTTTATAGCCGGATTCCCCATCAAATTCAACAGCAAAGACATTCTGCGTTTTCCTTGAACGTCATTACTCCAGCTGGGATTTTGGGAAATGAACTTAGCTTTTGGGGAAGAACTTCCCAATTTTTCCATTTCTTTCTTACTTGTTGTCCTTAAGTAGGAAATGGTTTCCGCCGCAAGTAGTTCAGCAAAGCTTTTACTTAATAGCAGTACCACACCATGTTAGAATTTCGGCTAGATCAGGTTTGTCAGTCGTACATTTCTGTAGGGAAATCTTCTATATAGCAGGAAGGCCAAAAGTTTGGAATAATAATATTGAATATATGATCTGTGATAAGGATTGATCTTACGAAACTGGCAATATTTGTTAACGTACGTAAGATATGCAAATCTGATCTTAATTAAGAAAATTATTTGGCTTAGCTGATATTCCAAACTGGTGCTGCGGTTTCTGTAAATCTTAGGGAACACATATTTGAGTGTACGGAAATAGTAATTTTGGTGTAGAAAGTAACAAATGAAGTGTGAGTCAGACTTTGTATATTTAAGCGCATTGTAGTCAATAGGAAATCAGTCCTCAGTACCAATCTTCGCGATGTTGTATTCAATAAGTTCGATGATATACACGGTACAACTTAATAGATTCTCAGTGGTCTCTCATATATCCATTCACTAGTGTTCCCGTTTCATTGGTCTGCTTGCTTAGCTTACCTCTTTTCTTCCGTCACATTCGAAGTTTGCATTCCGTATTATTCGCAACTTTATTTCTGACTCGGTAATGTCTGCATATTATGGTTTGTTTTGTAGTTAAATAATGGCCTGAAGATGAAGAAATTTGTGTATATGTTTTGTTTCCTGATTTGTAAGAGCTAGTGTACCAGCGAATTGTGTTGTCCAAAAAGCGAGACGAGCCAAAAAAAAAAAAAAAAAACGATTTTCTGTTCTCATTTCGTAAATTTTGTACGATAGAAGTCATGTCTCGTATCGATTCTCGAGAAAAACTTGACTCGTCCCATTTTGTTTTGTGAATTTATGTACAAAATTTATTACCTAATTTTTTCTTAATTTCATTTAGAATTATCAGATTCCTTTTGCGTCACGAGGAGTCGATGAAGAATGTAATATTACAATACTTAAACCATATTTAGTATTTGAATATATTGTGTAATGACTTACGTACCTTTAAATGTTGATAAATGTTGTTAATTTATGTTGGTATAATCAATTTATCAAGTGATATTTTTTTTATACTACGAGTCGTGCAACATTAAAGCAGTGTTTGAGATCTAAGTCTTAAGTGAACTATGTTGCCTACAAGACTTATGAAATTGCTTGTCTCAAAGACGAGATGAGAATTGTACTTGACAAGACGATAAACTGTACAGTTCTCACCTAGTTTACGAGACGAGAAATTTCATAAGTCTTGTAGGCAACATAGTTCACTTAAGACTTAGATCTCAATCATAGTATAAAAAGCATAAATTGATTGTAGCAACACAAATTAACAGCGTTTATCAACATTTAAAAGTACGCAAGTTATTACAATATATATATAACTGAAATAACTTTATAATCCAACTAAATATAAATTACAAATAAAGATTAATACAGGTATGTTTTTAGCTTATATTTGCGGCTGTTGTTTTCCGAGCGTGTAATATACATTTTAATACAAAACGGATATATATGAGCGATGAGGTACTTTTCTTGATACGGCTTCAGTGTAACTTCTGATTTCTTCTATCGCACGGTACTGTTATTAGTTACCAAACACGACCGGAGTACACAGGGTATCCACACCATACAGAGCAGCCAAGTTTTATTACTTTTCTATGGTACATCGGCACATAGCCATAGATATTCACGAGGAAATCAAATCGGTGTATGGAGACAAATGTTTGGCAGTGCGAAGTGTGCAGTGGTACCAAATGGACGAGAAAATGTCCAGGACAATGAATGATCGGGCCAACCTTGTTGGTCACTGACACCGACAACGTTGCGCGTGTTGATGAATTGGTGAAAGTGGATCGACGTGTTCTGAAGGGTATTATCAAGCAGTCTGAATTTCCTATGACAGTCTTTATGACATTGTCCATGATTCGTTGGGATACTGCAAATTGTCGTGTCGGTGGGTTCTAAGCTTCTTAATGATGTCAACAAGAGCAAGGGAATTGTCATGTCACTGAACCATTTCCAGCGTTACGTCGAGGAGGGCAATAGTTTCGTGGGTCTCATTGTCACTGCTGACGAAACGTGAATACTGCGTTACACTCCCGAATCTAAACCAGCAGAGCATGGTGTGGAAAGATACCAGCTCGCCAGTAATGATAAAATTCCAAACAAACCATTAACCTCCTCACAATGTAAAATGATCCTCACAGTTTTGTAAGAATTCGGGGACCACCCTACTGAATTTCCTGCCAAGAGGCGAAACCATCAATGCAAAATTCTGCTGTCGCACACTCTTTTATCTGCGAGTGCCATTAGGAAAAAGCGTCACGGTATTCGGGATGTGAACGATATGATTTTCTTCTATGACAACGCAATACCACACGTGACGAACCAATGATTCGCCAAACTTCACTTTTGGAGGTGGCAGATTATGGAGCATCCCCTTAAAACCCAGATCTTTACCCCGAATGATTACCATCTCTTTGATCTATTGAAGAAGTTCCTGCCAGAACAGAGGTTCGCAGACTATGCCGAAGCACAGAACGTTGTTTGTCGTTGGTTCCATGATCAACCGACCATCTTCTACGTAGCGGGAATCGAGAAACTTGTGGTATGATGGGCCAATTACCATATGGTGGGCCAACAGATATGGTAATTATGTAGTGAAATAGAATGTTGTGCATGTCTTATTCATTTATTGTTTGTAATCTAGCAATAAATCAGTGTGCGCAAAGACGTTTCGATTCTCCCTGATTAAAATCCTATAATATTAGCGTTTAACGAAAAAAAAGTCCAAAGATGAGACACGGATTTTATTGTGCTGAACAAAATTATATGCGTGAGTGTAAAGTGTCATGCGTAGTTTTTGAGGAAATTGATAAAAAATCGATTTCTTTGTAAAACTAAAAATTGATACTGTACAAAATGAAATGAAGTCTAAGTTTTACGTCCCACGGTTAGGTTAAAGGAGACGGTGATGATGAGAGATGAGTGAAATGGTGGAATGAAGAAAGTGGGAGGAAATGGGAGAACCCCGAGAAAACCCACGAGCACAGTGTTTGTCCACCACAAAGTCCACACGGCGCGAGCTGGGATCGAACCAAGGACCCCAAGCACCGGAGGTGAACGCTCTACCACTGAGCCACCGCGCCCCCCAGATGATGCTGTACGAGTACTATGCTACTTACTGAAGTAAAACTGATACTGAAGTATATCAAGCTGTTCATTGTGACACTAACAAGATAAGAATGCGTAATGTGGTTAATGAATTATAACCTAAAATTATCATTATTAAAGTGTAATTTTTGTTCAAGTAAAATATTATCCAAAGATAGGACATACCATAACAATCAAATAGAAATTATCCAGATTGAACAAAATAACATACTTTAGAAATAACATACTTTATGCCTATCTAGTTTTCCAGAAAATCGAAAAATAATGAGAGCTCCTTTGTGGCTAAGCGGTTAACATACGCGCCTTTTTGGCGTGAGAGACCGGGGTTCAATCTCTGGCGGAAGCTCATGTGGTTCGGGTTCTACGTTAATCAGTAGGTCCCATCTCATATGGCCTCGCTGCTGAAAGGGACGTTAAAACTCAAAAATCGACTCAACGAAAAATAATCAACTTTTGGAGCGCTAAAGTTGTTGCCAATAAAGTCGTTGACAGTTTTTATTTTGCTGGAAAATTTTCTAATTTTTACATACTGTATATGCAGCAAAATGCACTATTATTAAATAATGTATTGTGTTTGTCTTTTATTAACGGTATCATACATATTTCTGTACGTACGTGCTACTTATTAAGACTGATTGATTATTATTATGAAATTATTATTGATTGATTATTGTGGAATGGAAGAAAACAGTAGCTATGATTTATTCTCAATTAATTGACTGAATACAATGTTATTACAACATGTAGATTTCAGTAATTTTGGGCGTACACATACGAATTCATTACTGTCTGGCCATACTCTAACATTGAACTTAGGCTTCCTCAAATTATTATTATTTTCAAGTATTTTGTCTTTTGACAGTTCCTGGGACTAATGAAGGTTTTTTTCTTCTTAATTTTCAATTTGGGCCTGGAAATATTTCTTCCATGTTTCTCGATTTTCAGCTTCCTCTTTTAGCTCCCAATATTTTCTTCTATTTTTCAAATCATCGATCACTCGTGTTCTTCTTCCTATTCCTCGCTTTCCTTCCATCTTTCCTTCTATGGCGGTATGAAGAAGACAAGTTCTTCTCAAGATGTATCCAATACCATATAGTATTTGATTGATTGACAAGTTTTTTTCAACAAACAGTTCATATAGAAGAGCTCTACAGTTTGAAGTGAGTACTTCAAGCATTGTAGCGCGTTCAGTTCCCTTCTATCCAGGGACGGCGCCAGAAAAGTTTGATGGGGTGGGCAGAAAAAGGCGGACCTAGTTGCTGGGTGGGCGGACAATGAAAATAAGAACTGGGCAATGTAGACATTTTTTTGGACAATAATTAAGTTTCAATCTTCAAACTCTTTAGTTACCTAAGGCTCAGACCGAAATAGGGGAGGGACAAGGATGTGGAAAACAGCTGTCTTGGCCTTATAGAAGGTGCAATTCCGGCATTCGCCTGGTGGGACTGAAGAAATGCAGGACTTAGGATGGGCTGCGGGAGTTCGTGGCTATATACTCGAGCTACCGAATTCCGCGTAGCAGACACCATCTACTTCTAGTTTTTTAAACAATAATAACGGTGTGTACTGTGTAATTGATGAAGTTCAAGACAGCTTTACCTTCTCTCCCTTCAAGAATGCACATGAATGCATATAAATAAAAGAAGGTTCAAACAACACAGACTAACAGATAATACTCTACCTTTCGTTAATATCATAAAATACACAATAAGTAAGTAAAGTAAAACAAGAATAAAATAGGCTATTGCAAACATTTTTATCTTTGAAGCATTTTTTTACAAAAAAGCAAGAGACAAAAAATATAAATCATTTATATTTTCTCTCGTATATCTTTAATTTGTGCACATTAGATTTTTTGACGTAATCTCAATTTGCATTAGCAAAGATCTATGTTACTAAAAGATTAGGGAAATTCGACGGCATAATTGTTTGATCATACCTTACACAGAAATCTTTGAAATTGAAACTCAAGTTGAAAAAAAAAAAATAAAACAATTATAAATTGGATAAAGAAGTAAATATCAATTAATAAAACTTCATCATGATCCACAGAAACAAAAATGCATTTTAAACAATGAAGTGCTGATCACATGGTACGAACAAGCTTACAATAAACTTTTATACCTGCACTTTAATGGAGTACATTGCGTTTATTGTTAGGTCCAACATCGAATAATTTTACCACATTCTCTACAGCAATATTCATTACAAGTTTTCTTTCTACTGAAAGGAAACAAAGATCGCTTAGGCTACAGTTTGCCATTCGATTTCTTAGATATGTTTTAACTCGTCTAAGACACGAAAAAGAACATTCACATGGTGAACTAGATACAGGAATGGTGACAGCAATTACGGCTAATTTCATTTTGTGAATTTCATGAAAAGCAATTTTGAAACGATTCATCACTTCAGTAAACTGAGAAACGGAGGTAATTTTGCATTGCTTTTCCTCCTCATAACGTTTCAAAACTTTCGGGAGAAGTTTCATTTCCACCTCTACACTATCGACATCACATCCATAATGACGTGCTAGTGGCAGTGTTGCCAACATCCTCTGAAGAAAATAGGCTAGATGACCTTCAGAAATAAGCTTTTTTACACAAAAAATGGCTAGATTTTGAACTGCTAACCTATAACTCATATTGTAGATTTTAAACCCCTTTTTTGTGTGTAGATTATAAGTGAGTTATACAACTTGAAATGTTGAATTTTATTCACTGAATACTAACAAGCAACATATGTTACAATAAAATCCATCAGCAACTCATCTGATTTGTAAAAGTCAACAACCATATTATCAGTTGAATTGAAGTAACTCATCAGTGATGATATCGCAGCTAGCCGAAGCGCTGGAACTGATGCATCATCGTTGGATTATGGATTGGTTAGCTTGTGTAGACTGCTATTGTCCCAATTTTCAGTAGTACTTCTTTCTGCAAGTCATAGTCTTTATAAACACTTCTTACTTCCCCGTACTTCCACATGAATGATCATGATTGCATTAAGAGTTTTCAAGCTAATTAGATATCCTATTTGTTTCCTTTAATAAACAAAAACAATCTCTGTTCTTGAAGAACTGATCAGTTACTAAATTTGATTCAGAAAATTCTCTTCCTTACAACGAAATGCGAAAATTAAAAAGTAGCAAACGGGTCCGTTACGGGAGCGACATTAAAATTCCCTCTGAATCGACGTATCTGTAAATCTGTGGGTGTGGAGAGAAGAACAAGAAGAAACAGTGGTTCGTTGCCTAATAAAACAACCTCAGTCAAAAGAAACAATTAATATGAGTATAAATAATGAGAAATAGGCTTATTTTTAAAAAACATTTACACTTGAGCCTCAAGGAAAAAAAGTAATTTTAGAATTAATTTAACAGCTAATAAAAAAGGTCAAAGCGACAAAAGAGTTTCATAAAATAAGCTATATTTAAGGCTATAAGCATTTCGTAGATTTGTATGGCTAAATGCCTCTCCAAATAGGCTAGATTTAGTCAGAAATAGGCTAAATTGGCATCACTAGCAAGTGGTTCAATTTTCTCAAATGAGAGGAAATGTTCACTTTTAGGGTGAAGACTGCTTATTCCAGTGTAAATTGGCGTTCAGCTGTATCTGGAAATATGTTTGTAAATAAAATCATTGTTCATTGCAGAGTTAAACAGGGTCCTAGAACCTATTACATTACAATCAATAGTAATACTTATTGGTTTTGAAGTACAGGATGTCACCTTCATTATTCTACTTCTGTTGGGGTGGGCGGATGGGTGGGCAAGGCCATTCATCGGGTGGGCGGTCGCCCACCCCCGCCCACCCTTAGTGCCGTCCCTGCTTCTATCAGGAATAAAACTCGTGCACTAAAGGAACCCAAGCTTACTACTACAGCAGGGAGAAAGCCAAGTGAGGGAGACCGGGGCACGTTTTCTATAGGGGCACGTTTTCCACCTAGCTTTAGTTCTGAAAGGATCTGGTAGATCGCTCCTGCGGGTGGACTGGCCGAAGCAGCAATGCTTGGCATGCCATCTACGCAAGTTTCAGTTGAGTAGCTGTGTTGACGTAGGCAGGAGATCTTGTGAAATCATTTTCTCGAAAATGAGTAAAGTAGCAGGTCTGCATTAAAACTTAAAATAAATGTACTAGTGTTAAACGTACTGCTTTGACATTGCATGTACTAAAGATGGTGTTCTTCCTTTACGTAATGATGTGTTTGTTTTGCAAATAATATACACCATTACTCGTCAAGGTTATGTTGAAGTTCAAAAATGGCGATGGGGCAGGTTTTCCAACAACATACGGGGCACGTATTCTAATATTTTTCCGGTCTCAGTCAGTTTCTCTAATTTTAGTAGGACTATAACAAATGCATGTAGGACCTACTATGTAAAGAAATCTCCGAAATAACAATGTATGGTACACAATACGTAGCCCGTAACCAGGCACGCAGCCAGGGGGAACGTAAAAAAAAGCTAATGTTATTCTATGCTGACATTTTTTTTTTTTTTTTTTGCAAAAATGACGCCCGAACCACCCTCTCGAAATATCGAAGCGGCTGTGGCCCTATCCCTCCCCCCAAAAACAATACTGAATACGTGCTTGCCATTGACTATATAGTCTATTGTGTAAAAAACTTTAATTTGAGTGATGAAGATGATGAAGATTGTTTATGCATTTATTGCTTTGAACCTTTCCCCAACTCTCAGGCAAAGGAGAAGTGGGTCAGGTACACAAAATGCAACAACTGGACACACGAAAACTGTACAGAGGGAGATGTATTTTTTGTTCGCGTTCATTGTGATTCAGACAATGATGACTTTTGTTAACTTGTTGATTAGTCCTACCATAATCTCACTTCTCTATACCGTCCGAGCAATAATCAAAAGGTACATTTTCAGTAAAATCAACGATCTATTACCTGTGTTTTAGCATGTGAAGTAGTTGGAACACTTGCCCCTGTGTAGTTTTAGTAGGTTGGCCAACTTGCCGTGCATACGGGGCACATTTTCCAACGTCACATGATCACACTTAACCATTGGTAGTGAAACTCAGTATTCATTTTGTGAAAAAATACCTGTTCCACTTCGTTCATAAAGGTATAAGGAAGAAAATGATATCCTGTTTACCTCTAAATAGGTTTCAGATAAAATAACACACATGCAATTAAAAAAAGTTGGCAAATGTGCCCCAGTCTTCCCTATATTATTTTTTGTAATAGTTTAAAAAAATCATGGTATTACTAACCACTAAATTTCGAACATACTAAGGTAATTTTTTACCTACTTAAATATATTAATGTACGCTTTATTGCAAGACCTATTTTTTTATTTTTACTTTTATTTATTTTTTTAATATTGCAGCTAAGCTAGTAGTTATTAGAGTGTACATTGCATGTTCGAAGGACAGTAGTCCGAATGCAGCAAAAATGGCTCCAGAATTCATCAGCACCTAGATGACAGCATATTGCAGTACAGTTCGTCGTGTGTTATATAACTGTTCGTAGGTTTCCTTAAGAAAATTTCCCTTGATTCACAAGATTTTTCCCTTTTCTTATCAAATTTTCTCTAGTTTATTGAGTATCAAATTCTTGTGACAGAAGTTATGTTATAAGATTAATTTATCTATATTAAAAGAAGTTCGAATCACATTTGTTTTATTCATTTGCTTTTTGCTTCTATTTTTCTGATTTTTTCTTAGCTTTTTTTATACAAAAAATACAAATACATCAAGCTAACAATGTTTGGAAATTATACTACTTTGAACACACTCAGACACAAACTATTGCTATTGGTTTATTTTGGATGAACAAAGAAAAATTTAAGCATTTATATTGGTAAATTAATCAGCACAATAATTTCCCTGGATTTTCATGCTTTATCAAAAAATTTCCTTTTTCCATTTTTGCTAAATTTACCTACGAAATTTCCCTAGATTAGGGAAATTTCCCTTCAAACTGTGAGCACTGTGTATAAGGTGGACATTCGCGTTGATTGTCCACACTAATCACCACCAACAACGCTTTAGCGCAAAGAAAATGGTGCAGGAAACATGCAAAATGGACGATATGGAGCTAGTGCAAGAGCTTGTCAAATTACTTTTTATGAACTAAATTTAGGAATTAACAAGATTTGTTGTACGAAAGATCAAATAATGGAAAATCATTAAATACTTTACTTGCTCTGAACGTTGAAGATCTAATATCTGTAACCGCCACCATAGTGTATACACTATTTTAAGGTGGATTTAATAATAGTATAGTTAATATATAGTATTATTGTTAATTCATTTTGTAAATATTTTTCTTTTCAGTTCCTGCAGATTCAATATTAGCCAGTGTTATTAAGACTGAAAGTGGAGCCAAGAAATCTCGCTCAAAGGACTTCTCTATATATCGAACTCCGTCAGGTATGTGCAATTTTGTTCACAGTAATTTGAAAATTATTTTCTTGAGAAATATGTTTAAATTTTGCTTGTCAAACTGAATTTTGCCGAGAGAAATAATACAGAAGTGGGTAATTTACCAATGGAAACCAGTTGCTGTATTTTTGTCTAATGAATCCTTCTTGACCATATATCAATTCAAATAACAATATTGTAAAAATTTTGAAGGAGGAGGAGTAGGTAGAGCTGCCTGGAGTAGGTAGAGCTAGTCTGGAATCGCCTTCCACTACTGGTTTATTATAAAAGATCCTCTAATAACAACAGTATTTACAGAAATACTTCAATGCAATTTTCTCTATTGTGAGGTAAAAATTAGGTAGCCTAAGGCGGTGCGACCAAGGACAGAATCTCAATAGAGCTCCTAGCAAGCTACGTAGAGTGTCGCAGGAAACCCCCAATGCTCCAGGCAAACAGTGAGGGGGGTTAGAAAGTCACAGAGCGCCGTCACTAAGCCAGAAAGAAAGGAAAAGCCTAGAGTCCCGCAGTAGCCTAGAGGCTTTGAAGTTGGGTTTCTCCTAGTGCTCCAGGCAAGCAAGACGAGGGGAGATCAATCGAAGATGGTGCCTGTCCGCTGGATGCTCTCAAATATATAGGCATTCCGGGCGGCGCACAGTGGTCGGAAATTTAGAAAAAGCGGACAAAAATAGTTTGTTCCGAACAATAGAAGTTGACGGACCTCTCTCTATCCTTCTATGCGTAATTGTCCTTTCTAAATCCATTGCAACTACTGTGAAAGTGATTCGAAGAACCCCTGCTGCAATACGTGCAGTTATATATACACACAGGATGGTCCAAAAGTGTGGAAACTCCTCGCATAAATGTCAAATACTGCAAAATATAACCAAAGGAACAATGTAGAGGAGTAATAAAGGTGAGGAGAAATTGGGGAGCACATAGAACAATGAAAACCGCCATCTTGAAAACCACCATCGTGAATCATACATACAGTTTATAATTTGAAAACATAACATGTTGACGCCTTATGTGAATTGGACATCGCTAGCCAGTACGAAGTTATGACAGGTATTAATATGCATCCAAGAAGCGATTACTGGGTTCAATGTGCTCTCAATCTAATTGTATGTGCAACTAATAAGAAGACGATGTAAAACAAATGTGAGTTTGGTCTTAGGATACAAAATTAAAGTCCGCGGTTTTGCACTCGCACTATCTTTGAAGAAACACTTATACTTATTGGAATGTAATTTAGTTCAGGATTACGTTGTTTCGGTATAGAATCAAAATATTCAGTATAGAATCTTCTTATATACTGCTGCACTGACGTGTAATATACAGCAGCTCCACATGACTGATAGTTTATCACTGCAGTAAGTATGAGACTTTCACTACAACTTTGATTCAGGGACGAAGGGCAATCCAAATTACGTACAAGACGATATGCCTTTTTCTTTTGTAAGGCTCAGATAGCGGATCTCGAATGCGATCACAACAATATTACTCATCACGCATTTGCAGTTAGATGGGGCTGAGTCCTTCAGCTGCACTTGGCTGCAGCTACTTCCAATGCTCAACCTTTGTACTACTCATGGTCAACTCAATAAACCTTATTTTGCAGATAAGCAAGGGTAAGCTTAGATTGGCGAGCTACTGACATCAGCGTATATGTAACTTTTCGGTAACACTAACAAATCTATCATAAATGATATGACAATGAATAACAAATGAAACTCTTCAATAAACACACAGTATTTGAGTCCTATGTACTATTCAACCACTTTCATCTACCTCAGAAACGATATAAATAGTTAAAACATATATTGTTTGGTTCATTTTTTACTGATTTTTCGGCATTTTTATTTGTTCATGTTTACATGCATTTTATGAGCAACAAAAATATTCCTATGTCCTGAAACTCCGGGTTTGGAAGCAGGAGAGATACTTACAATCAAATATCAATACCGATTTCATATGCAGCGAAGTTGACAAAATCGATTTTTGACCGCTTTTTTTTAAGTTTCCGACCACTGTGCGCGGTGACACTGCTGCTTCCATGTCGTCACGTGACTTGTAGGTGGTGCTGGTGGTCGGTCTGCTTCTTGTAGTAATCCCACGTGAGGTGTAGTATTCTAACGAAAATACATGTGGTTGATGCTTACAAAGAGAAGCAAGCGTCATTGTTTACAAACACTAGCACGTGGTGCATTACAATATATATTGGAATCACATTGCTCGACGATTGGTGGATAATACACACATTACTTGTCATAAGTGAAGATAGATATGGTTTCAAGATATATAATTCACCACATACTGTTTGCATACATTAAATCTCTTTATTTAGTAAGACGCATAGAAGAGAGCACCAGGAAAAACAGAGGAGAAGAGAAACAAAATTGTTGAGTTGAGTTGATTTTAGTTTAGCGTCCCTTTCAGCAGCGAGGCTATATGAGACGTGGACCTACTGATTAACGTGGAATCCGAACCACATGAGAGAAACAAAATTGTATCATTCAGCTGTCTCAGTCACAGGAAAGTTCTCTGCTGTGTATGACGTGAATGATGAGAGATTTAAGCTCTCAGTAGAGAGTATGGTATGTATTATACAGTTTACAACATGTACACTTGGGTATCAAAACGGTGGAAATACGTGTAGTTTGTAACACGTAATATGTAGAAGGAGGTAACAATGAGGATACGTGTGCAGTGCCTGGCCGTTGTTAATGGTATGTTAGAAGATTTCTATAGTACGTGAGGTGAGGTAAAACGGAGGCGTACTTTGAAATAGACAGACAGTGATGATGCAAAATGAGAAACCTTTGAGTTTCAGAGGTACCAAATTGTGGGTACGCGGTTGCGTGGTGCAAGTGTACCTAATGGACAACTATGTTAGGTGTGTTAGTGTCCAAGGTGATGATGACTTACACAACTCATGGATAAAAGAATATTGGTAAAGAATAAAAATGAACGGAAGCCTTAGTAACAAGAATCGTCGAGGATTGAAAAGATTTTCTAGTCATCATCAGGGGCTGTAGAGCGAATGTGGTAAAAGTGATTTCAGAATTCAATGAGTACCTGGATGACAGGTAACTGCGGGAATCACAGTCCAACGCGAGTTGTATAACCTGAACATCCTATACCATTTATCACCCTTAACAACGCTTTAGCGTAAAGGAAATGATTCAGAGAACATGCAAAGTGGCCTGACAATGGTTAGAAACGCGTAATATTTTCAGATGAGCTTACTTTCACTTCATTTCCAACGACATCGCGTATTTAAGTTTGACAAACGACCAAGAAAGCTTATACTCTGAACAGTCTTGTCCCTACCGTGAAACATGGTAGCAGCTCTGTGATACTATAAGCCGTAATTTCTTGGTATTATATGGAATATTTATGCTCACAGGTGGTTCGTGGACATTTTAGGTGAGCACGCGTTTCCTAACAATGATGGAATTTTCTAAGATGGCAAGCCCTAATGTTGAGTCGTGGTTTCAGATGTTGGGTTGGAACTATGGAGTCATGATTTCATGAACATTAAGACGCATTATAACAACTCCCTTGGCCCACCCAGTCTCCAGACTTCAATGTTATTGAACATCTGTGGTCTTTCTGGAGCTCAGACCACGAAACAGATATCCTTCTTTATCCTTGCTGATAGAAGTCAATGGCACACCGCATGATTAATGGTACAGTATTCCTCTCAAAAGCATTCATGAAAGCATTCGAAAGCTTGAGCATCTATGCTTCTATTCCACGACGAATCAAATAAGTTCTGGAAGGTAACGATGATTTCATATCCTATTAATTAGCTAAGTTTCAATTTCAGGTATTTCCATCGTTTTTATAATCATCTGTAAGTGCATCTTTCCACGACGAATCAAAACCGTTGGCAGATTAATGGTGGTTCCACCCCATAATGATAAGATAAATTGCATTTCTAGGTGTTTCCATTATTTTGATAACGATCTATGTATCATGCGATAAAAAAGCAGAGAATACTAGAGGATCTTTATAGTGGCTGACAATAGTGCGTTTGTGGGATAGATGTTGGAGAAAACTATTGCTTCTTTCTTGCTACTCTCTGCTGATTATTAAGTTTGAATTCGTTTTTATGTTAAACTTTTCTATTCACCAAGTTTCTCAGATGCAGAATCGTTGAGAATGCAATTTGGGATGCGACTTGCAGTTTACCTATGTTATAATAGACATTTACTTTGACCAGTCATGTGTAAGTGATTTCCAGTCAGGAGTGGTAAGTAATACTAATGTCACAGAAACAAGTTAGTTGTTTGAGTATGGTTCATAGATTAAACTACAGTGCTTCCGTTTTTTTTTTTTTTTTTTTTAGACTAACGACACACATAGTAGGTTAAGCTGAATTGCTGCTGTCATAAAAGGCATTAACTGGTACAGTCTATCTCAAAATAGATTTTAACTTTTGATTAAAGACTTCATAAAAAATAAAAGTAAATGAGTCCCTTAAAGGTTATAAGCTCTCCGGTTGGCATAAAATGTATATTTCAAACATAAAATTTCGAGATACATCGTCACGCCTCATAGGAAGCCTGGATTAAAAAATAACATGACCTTTGTGATTGGTGACACAAAACCTGGAAACTAACAGCTCCTCCAAAGTTCTTACGTGTTTTTCCAAACTGGTATTCATGCATAGCATTATTTAATCGGTCAAAGGATCATCTTTCTTAATTTAGTAGACCTATACTTCATGATTATTTCACATTAATATTGTTAAAAGTTATTTTGATTGACAATTGGCGTTACCATTAATTCGCAGTTCGTTTGCAGAAACTTGTCAGTTAGTTGGAGTTACTAATGATCATGAAGTTTGCATGCATTATTTTGTTTGTGTCGTCGTCCAATTAAGAAAACTTAATGAGTTCAAACTGACACCTTTCGTACAAAGCCAAACCGTTGGAGATTAAAGAATCTTAGTGTCTAGCCAACAGCACGCGATTTTCTTTTTCTATTTAGTTATCTAATATTTCATTTTGTCACGGGAAACCGTCTGAGCTTAGAGTTCATGTATCTTTGGAAGAGAACTTATTTGATGTGTCCATTAGCTAATGAAAGACTTTAAAAGATTACTTTCTATAGATGAAAACTCTGTTTCTATGTTAAACGTATCAGATGTCTTCTTTTCCTTTCTCTCAACAAGCGAAGATGACAAAACATTCAACAATCGTTTGAGGCCTTGTAAGGGTTGTAAGGACCAGAATTTACCAACGTATTTTGATCAAAGGTGCTATTGTTAAGTCAGCTGTCAACTCAGAAATTATCACGAAAAAATAATTTTCTGTGCTTCAAATTTCTAGGGTGTTAGTGAAATACAGTAGATATACAGTATATTTTATTTTCTTCCATATTTGTGGCTCAATTTCATTTTGAGGAATAAGTTAATACAGTGTAAATAAAAGTGCTGTTAAATAGACCATGATCCAGTAAATTCAAATGAATGAAGACAGGTTAGATTTTGAGTTTTCCGTATTCTGTAAAGAAGACATTCAAGGAGCCATTGCAGTTTTGGCTCTTCCCAAAGCTATGTGATATTTCTGTGAATTTGTGGACTTGGATAAATAATGTGGTGAAATAATATTGCTTGGTATATCCCATTCGAAGGTTCAAGATTTGTTCTGCCTCATCGGAAGTAGAAAGTATGAACGTGATGTTTATGAAAATGAAACTTAACTTGAAAGAAATCGATAGAAAGAAATGATACATACAGAAGGATGAGAGAATTTAGAAAATCATTCAGAAGGACGAATTCAGTGAGTACCTGGGTGCTTTGGCCCAGTGTTTAGAAGCTGGATTAATAATAAACAGTCTTCAGAGAAACTGATGACTTATAATGATGTTGATACCTCGTTGTCCATATGTTATATATAAGAATAGTACTATAAGCGTTAAAAGAAAAGACAACGAAGTGGAGATCAACATTGACTCAAAACACACCAAAACAATTGCGCACTAGCTCGAGATTCCGACTATTTGACCAGTCTCAGACTTGAAAAAAGTGTAAGAGAAATCTATTTAATCATTATTGTTGCTATGTAATAATAATAATAATAATAATAATAATAATAATAATAATAATAATAATAATAATAATAATAATAATAATAATAATATAAAAGTATGGAATCTTAACAGTATTTTGACCTTCAATTTAATGCAATTGTGACTAGAGTTTTCAGACTCAGTTAAACTACTTTATTGTTGATAGCACTTGTCGCAGTTGGAATTGTCACAGGTCGCAACTGTCGCGATACCAGGTCAGCAGCTCTGAAATTATTATAAAACCAGGGGTGCCCACAAGGGGGGGGGGCTATGACGCAAACTGCGTCATTGAAATATTTGGGGGGGGTTAAAATCTATATAAATATGTTTGAGGGTGTGTAAAAATTAATCGAAAAGATTTTTTTTTTCGTGGAAGAACACCTACGGATAGACAATTGAGGGGGGTGCGTCATAGACATGAGGGGGGTGGGCACCACTGATAAAACAAAGCATTTAATATTTTTGATATTGTTTATAACTATGTAACTTGGCACGTTTTCAATTATTTTGTCTTGGAAATGGAATATCAAACTGCTTTTTCAATATTGTTGGATGCAGTAATGTTAAAGAAAATTAGAAAATATTGCTTTGATAACGTTACTGTTTGTATTGTAGTAATTACCAGTATCTTAAATATCATTTTGTTGAATTGAAAATATTTACTTTCTCTTTTCTCGGTTACTCGGAATCGACGTCTTTGATTATTTATTTTCATCTCGCTCGCTCCCAGTGATGCCAATTCCTTCAGAGCCGTTTTCCCTTCACAAGCTTCAGAATTTCCCTTTTCCGGACAAAATTTCCCTTCATCCAAAACGTTCAAGTACTGTATTTAGTAAACGTATTTTTAATCGTTTTCGCTTCCACCCCCTCAACGCAATCTTATAATCACATACAAGCAGATACCTGACAGCCTTCCTTTGAGCTTACACAGAATTTGAACTTAATTTGTTGTTTAGGTATCTAAGGCGTCACTATAGAGGAGGGGAAAGGATATGGAAAGGTGTAGGCCAGGACCTATATTAAAGGTGCAATCTCTGCATTTGCCTGATGTGATTGAGGAAAAACCCTATAAATACCTCGGTCAGGACGGACAACCTAAATAAATCATAAAAAATATAAAATAAATATTACGTAACTAATTTTTATTATAGATATCATGATAGATTTTAATATTAATGTAGCCTAAGGTACAAAGAAATTAAGTATATATTTGGTATGTACTTACTTAAGAACAGAACTCCCATATTTACTGAAACGAATACGAACAGTTACAAAGAAAACTCTAGCTGCTACTGTCTTTGGCTGTACGCGAGGAATGTTCGTAAGCACAATACAAAGTTTAGAGATGCGGTATTCTTAAGAATTTATAATTCTGTGCACACAGTCACCAGGAAATCTGTAAACTTACACAAACACACATACACTAATGACCCAGTATTCGCCCATATATACATATTTACATTCACGACACGCAGATTTTCTTCTCTTACATTGATTAATCCTCTTCAGAATCAATTTTTTGGTTGGGAAAAACATCTTCTGATTGGGAAAACCAAACTGTTATAATAGTTGGAGTGATAATTTAATTGAGAAATATTTAATCTTATTGCATTGCATTCAATTCAACAATCGGAAGATTAATTTTGATAAAAGATTTTAAATAAGCATTGTTGTAATGTTTCGAATTTAACTGAATATGTTGATCGATGTGTATTGTTGATAAATATTAACGAATGCAAAGCAAGATAACTTGTGAGAATTTATGTGAAATATGTGCAACGGATTGTGTTTGGAACAAATAGGATGTTGAATTTATACTGAATTTTAATGAGATTAATTAGATACGTAAATACATTCAATCTATAAATGATTGAAGAGAGGTTCAAATTTCCCTGCAATATTGAGATATTACAAGCAATTTCCCTTTTTCCCTTTTCTCTAAAATTTACACAAAATTTCCCTTCGCCAAGGGAAATTTCCCTTCAATTGGCATCACTGCTCGCTCCCAAACATCATTATCTATTAGCCTCTTTTCTTCTAAGTCCGTAGTTTACTTATGTTCTTTTTTATCTTCCTCTTTTACCTCCTGCTTCCATCTTCGCTACTCTCCTGCCGACATAATTATTACTTCTTCCTATAATATGACCAAATCATTATAATCTCTCTTGTACTTTTTTCGACATCTCTGTCACTTTACCACTGCCTATTATTCTTTCGTTTCTGATCTATCCTTCCTGGTAACACCACCCACCCATTTGAGCATTTTCATTTCGGCTGTGTCCAGTTTCTTCTCTTGCGCTTTCTTGATTCCCAAAATTTCTGCTCCGTATAACATTGTAGGTCGCAGTAGGTCTTGTAGCCTCCCCCATTCACTTTGACACTTATCCTTTTATCACAAAAAATACCTAAGATCTTCCAGTTTATCCATCCCAACTTAATTCTGCACCCTATTTCGCATCTAAATTCCCATCGTTATTCAAAGTGAAACCTAAGTATTTAAATGTATTGACTTTCTTTATATCCTGTTCCTCCATCTGTATGGTTTTCTCTACATCTCCTCCAAAGTTCATATATTCAGTTTTCTCCCTACTGATTTTTGATTCTCTGTCCTCCAAAGCTTTTCTCCATTCTTCTAACTTTTCTCTGTTGCTATTACATTTGATAATACCTAGGTACCATGTGCAAAGAGGATACACCAAGACGATGTGTCTTTCACACCTTCTTCAGATTGGACATCCACAACTAGGTTGAGTATATATGGCGTCAAGGAAGATTGTTGATGTAATCTGATTCTGACAGCTATCCAGTCCATGCCACCGGTTACACTGCTCTTGATTCGTATCCCATCTTCTTCACACATATCTTGGGCGAGGTGAACATGATTTTCTTTCTTTCTTTTATTTGGTACACCTCTACTTCTCGTGCATCTTCAAATCTCTTGATGCGTACTCTGTCATAAGCTTACTCCAGATCGATGAACACTAAATTTAATTATTTTCTTGGTATTTTTCCGTCATTTGTCTAACTGCAAAAATCTCATCCGTTGTTACTCGACCTGGCATGAATTCGAATTGTTCCTCTTCTATTGATGTCTCCTCGCGAAATTGTCTCTCAATAATTCTTTGCCAAATCTTCATTGAATGGAACAACAGCTTAATAATATTATTGGAATCTTGAATGTCACCCTTCTCTTTGAAAATTGATTTTATTATAGTATCTCTCCATTCTTAAGGTGTTCTTTCTTCGGCAAATACCTCTTGCATCAAATTTAACAATAGATGTATTCCACCTTCGCCGAGGCATTTCCATACTTCCGCAGGTATTTCATCCGGACGAGCTGCTTTGCCATTTTTCAATTTGTGTAGCACCAATATCACTTACTCTTTTCTTATGTTGTCTGTAACTCCTTGGTTTGGTATACTGTTCTCCAAGATTACTCTCTAGTTTTCCCCTTTTCTGAAGTCGGTTAATAAAGGACAATTACTGTATTTTGACGTTCAGAGTGCATTTTCTGCAAACAAGCCTTTATTGAATTCGCCTTTACTACCCAGAACGCTTCATATGTCTTGTGCGTAGGTGATATTCACTAAATATGTCCGTCATAAACGTATATTTCCTCTACATAAAACTTTTGACAATAGTGACATCACAAGCTCCGTCGTGGCTACACAAGCTCCCTTAGCGTACGCGCCTTTGGCGTGGGAGATATGGGTTCGATTCCGGGCGGGAGCTCATGTGGTTCGGATTCCACGTTAAAACTGTAGGTCAACGTCTCATATAGCCTCGCTGCTGAAAGGGACGTTAAACTAGAAATAATAAAACAAATAGTGGCTTCACGCGATTATTGCTCGATGACTAGCGTCGCCTACAATGCAAGATGCTGTCACGTTTCGGAAACGTATAAAAGTGTTGTTCCGCTTCAGAAAATGTATCTTATCTGTATCTATTGGAAAAGCTCTATCTTCAGAAAACTCGGTCTCATCTCGTCTCGTAAAGAACTCTTTATCGATAGATATTTTAAATTAACATCATCACCATGTACACCACGTGAAGAAGTTTGGTATCTCACAATTCGCACAAGTGAAAAGTAGTTTTAATTTTTGCATCCCCCTTGCCCTTCATTCCCCACTCTAAAACTTTAGTGTTGTAGCTAAGTTTTACTAAGCTTAAGCTTAAGTATACGACAGCATTTTACCTTACACAAGGGTAAATATGGCAATATTCTGGTACATAATATACCTGTATTTGTTACATATTAATGAAAGCAGGTTAAGATTCAAAGTATAACGCCTCGTGTTGGACTTTCTGTAGAACCTTTCTTGATTCTTTGTCGATAGATAGCTCCTGTTGATTGATGAAGCATTGTAATTTCAGGAAGTACGCCATGGCCGTAACAGCTCGCACTCAGAAGGGACAAAGTCAGGACTATATGCTGGGGATGGCATCAGTTCGATGTCATCAAGTTTCTGCAGTTATGTTGCTTCTTTCGAGTCGAATGAGGTTTTATATTACCCTATTACAGAAGAGCGCGCTTTTGTTTCTCCAATGCAGGATATTTTTGCACAGTGCAACATACATCCTCTCCGATTGTTTGGAATAAAGATCAGCGTTGATGGTATGGCCGTTAGGAACAAACTGGAAGTGAATTATCCCCTCATAATTCCACCACACACAGAGTGTGCTTTTTTTGCTCGAAATGGTCCTATTTGACGACTGGTTTTAGAAGTTGGCCCTTGCTCAACTATTGATTTTGCACTGTGGATTTCGAAAAAAAAAAAATATGTCGGTCCGTTTAAGGAAACGAACATCACGCTGATTTTGCAGCACTTCTCGGCATACGTCCACCCTCCTCAGGGCCTGAGCTAGGGCCAACTCATATAGCACAATGAGGCAGCTTCTGAAGGTTTTCCCATGTTCATGAAGATGATGCACTACAATGAACTAATACACGCGGAGTTGGTTTGACAATCATTATGTGCTGGTGTATAGATTTTTCTCAATGTATGACCTTAGAATATGTTACCCTGATTTGGTCGAACCCTGGTTGATCTTCGAAATTTTTACAATCTGCGAGAAATTTCTTGAACCAACGAGTTGCCGCACTGTGGCTTACTGTGTCTTCCCCTTTTGGGCTGTTGTCGCACTGTTATTCCACTGTTCGAATTATACAGTAACATTTTCATGTAGCAGACGTTGTTGAGAACCCATTGTCACTACCACTAAAAACTGATTGAAGATACTGACAGAGTGGCGGCCTCCATGTTAAATACTCCGCTTACCACAGTACCTATTGGGTCAGTTTGATCTTGTACTTACAGTCGATCACGGCGAATGTAGCGTCTGTTGTTAGGGTTGTAAAAACTATTACAACACTATTACAACACTTATGACTTATCCTTGTATTAAATGGAATATACTTTATGATAAATGAATATTTGAAAATAGAAAATATATAAGTCTTTAGATTTGTCGAGTAGAAGTCATTTAGTTTCATTTTAGCGTAGTATTTCACGGTCAGATTAGTATTTAGTATCCTGAACATTATACAAACCCGTTAATCTCAACAACACTGCGAGTAATCTGCCAAGCAAGGATGATATCCGTAATTAGTTCCATAGGAATACATGGAAAAACCGGCTTTTGGTTCTCCATATTTTCTGATCAATTGGATAGATCACCACTATCAACCAATTCAATTCCTAACTCATCAATGTCTACATCTTGGCCAAAATTGATGTTAATCTATCAAGTTATTCTTGAAATTTGTGTCTCCCGGACATACACACGGACGGACAGAGTAAATATATAAAAAGAATTTTTGGTAAACCAAATTCCTTAAAAATGTGCTTGCTGGGTTATTTCAACTGGCATTGTTTGTCCTTGTATGTACAATTTTCTTTGATCTTTTAATGATATTACTTTTGTATGTAAAACGATATACAAAGATGTATTTTTCTCTGTTTCCGTGGAAGAAATTTAGAAGAAAAAAACTTTTTTTTTTATTTCTTAATTTCCTTTTCGAACGGCCGGTGCTGCTTTTGTCTCTGAATCAAAGTATGTACCGTACTTTCTAAAGATCTTACTTAACCAGTTTCTTTAATCTCATCACTTGAGTTGATAATATGGAGGAGGAAAAGCAGAAGAAGAAGAAGAAAAGAACGGAAAACGAAATTGGGTCAGGTACTAATGAGCAAAGGAAAGAGGATTGGGCTTTAAAAGAGAAAAATCAACACGACGGAATGGAATCTTAATTAACTTGGAAGTTCATTAAATGGCAGTAGGGGCATACCTGTGGTCTTTCACTTCCCACGTTTACTCTACTTTTACTTTCCTTTTCTTTTCAATTTCTTCTTAACTTTGGTAGAAAGTGATTATTAAAAAAGTGATCTTCTACCTCGAGAAGGTGATTATTTTCTTCTTCGGTTGGAATGCTGGCGTCATATTAAAAGTTGTGGATGAAGATTTTTCACTTGTCAGTGTGTGTGTGTGTGTGTGTGTGTGTGTGTTAGTGAGTGAGTGAGTGTGAGTGTATGTGTGAGAGAAAAGAGTTCGGAGACTGAGAAATAATTTCTTGCATTAAAGGTAGCAGAGGTCATTAATGAGCACTATACCGGCATTAACAAGATCATTACTTAATTAATGAGCAAGGGATTGCTATTAATGTTGATAAATTTGACTCGTTATTTGATGCTTGAAAAATACAAAGTAAGGAACGGTTTGGTGTACGTAATAATGTACTGAATAGCTCGGTAACGACCCCAATACTTTGGCCAATTCTGTAAACTTTTATCTTTACCATATGGGTCCATGTAGCTTAGTCGCTAACGCTTTCGCCTTTGATGCGAGCGGTTCCAGGTTCGATTCGCAGTGACGATAAAAGATACATTTGATAGTTTGCTTGAAGTGGCATATTAGCGGGAACTTTTTAAAACAATATTTCAATTACTTTGGTTCTACAACATTACAACAATTCTTCTTGATAGGTGTAATGACAAGAAATTCTCAGAATTTCATAAGCAGTGTTACAAACTTTACCATTATTTACCATATGTTCAGAATGGTTTGAAATATAGAATTACTGCAAACGATATTATGATATTCACATCAATTGAAATCAATCCATGCAATTGGAGGAAGGTACTGATTCTTTCCCTTTTACCCACAAAAACCGGATAAGAGATCGCATCTCTTTCAGTATCCACATAGAGAGCTCATCAGCCATTTTGTGTACGTCTTATTCAACTTGAAACTTGACTCTGCTGCCACAAAGCAGTCAAGGTCTGAACCTTGCAATAGTATAAAAGAGCCACTCGTTGTTTGAAATGGGCAAAGGAAAGTAGGAGAGCGGTTCTCACCTGTTAGTAACAGTTGGTTGTGCATTATATGCACACATCAGGACATCATACCCAAGAAAAGGTAAGATGCGTAAAAATGACGTAATGTGTCGTTGGTATCCAACCTCGTCACCCAGCTCAACTGCAAAAGTCTAGTGGTTAATACGGATACCTTCGATGCACGAGCTCTCGGGTTCAATTCCCAGTGGATTGAACATACTACAATGGGTCAGATTGCACTTTAACATGTTGGTCTTGTCCTATATAACCTCGCTACTGACCGCCAAAATGCTTCTAATGACTCTACGTTAAGATCGATCATTTTTATGTCTCGCCTCTCCTCCTCCTAGGAGTGCTACCATGTGTCTTACTCCAGCTGGGAGCTGACTTTAGACTTATAGGGCAACAAAACTCTCACCAATTAACTTAGAAAACCCAAAAAGTGTGGATTCGACACTAATAATGGTCGTTTTCGATCATGTTGTCTTCCCTCCCACGCCCCATAGGTGTGCTGGGGTCTTACCTTACTCCACAGTACTCTTTTCTCAGATGGTAAGTAATGTGCGTACCAATCTCAGCTAAAATAGCTTCAGGGAGTCCAGAGTTATGCTGAAACACATATATTAGAGAAACGTTTTAAAATCATCTTATATGTTTCACGATTTTATAGCTTTTTCATAATGTTTTTTGTTATATATATAGTGTTTCAAAACAACACCGACTTCACTTAGAATCCCGAGATACTCATGCAACAATTTTTATAGAGGGAGTTTGGATACGGGCATATAATTTGAAATACTCACCAACTACCTCTATAAAACTTGTTGAGGAACTAACACAGGATTCTGAAACATAGATATTTGGATAGAGCACATACTAGTTCCTAAGTGAAGTCTTGACCCGACTACGTTAGGTTCCATAGTTTTGGAGCTATGGAACTTTAATCTTCATTTTTTCATGTTTTCGGCAGCCTATAACTCGGAAAGGAAGCATTTGTGCACCCAGGTTAGTTTATACTTCTAGTTTTATCTTGGTGTCAGGAATCACATCCCAAAAGTTGTCAGTGTTGTTTTGAAACACTCTGTATATATATATATATATATATATATATATATATATATATATATATATATATATATATATATATATATATATATATATCGTTTATATGGAAGTTACATTCAAACAATTTACGAATTCGTCTTACATAAAATTGAAATTATGTATAAGTTTACGGTGCACAGTATTTACATAAGGACTTTGAAATAATAATGATGATGAATATCATTGGTTAAAAGTAGTTAACACGTGATTTTTGCCGAGCGTAATATGTTTTGATCGTTTGAATAAATTAGTTTTTGTTATTAAAAAGAGTTGAATTGATTTTGAGTTTAACGTCCCGTTCAGCAGCGAGGTTATATGAGACGTGGACTTACTGATTAACGTGGAATCCGAATCACACGGCGGGAGCTCATGTGGTTCGGATTCCATGTTAATCAGTGGGTCCACGTCTCATATAGCCTCGCTGCTGAATGGGACGTTAATCTCAAAATCAACTCAACTTTTTTCAATAAAAAAACTAATATATTCATACGATCAAAACAATAGTTATTACTTCAAAGTTTCCTATGTAACTTGCTTTAAGTACCAACTACCATATATAAATAATAATGAAAACACACTGAATTGGGTTGTAAAAATAAAATGAATGCTTTTATTTCATTCTTGTAGGTATGTATTTCATGCCTTTCTGAGCAGTATCGTTCGTGAGTAATTGTTCTTTTTTTCTTTTTAATTTTTCAGGAAAGTATTATTGCCAGCCTTGTAATCAAACGTTGAATTCTGAGAACCAGTTCGCTCAACATTTTGAGAGTAAGAAGCACAAATTAAAAGCGTCAACACAGAAGGTGAACAATAACAATTTGAAGTAAAAAGAAAAAATAGTAATAGTAATAATAAACGTGCAGAATCGGATGGCCTGGAGCTTAAAACACAAAGATTTTACTTACATCGATGTTGCATGTAGAAACTTGAACAACAAAACAAAGAGAGTCATATAGTACCTGATGATAACGAAGTTAAGTATTATTATTATCGTTATTGATACCGTTATTAGTATCATAGTTATGTATATATATATGTATGTTTTTTGTGTGTGTACTATATAATATAATTTATCCTTACTGTTTTTACTGTGTGAGCGAGTGAGACAGAAAAAATGTATGTGATATATTTATGAATTCTGAAAGATAATTGTTATTGGTAAGGGTGTAACTCTTACTTTTATTTATTTATTTATTTGAAATTTTTGGATTGTACTTTAAAATTTATATCCTTATTAGCATTCATGTATTTGTTGACTTTTTTATACTATTTGGTTTGCTTAAAAATTTTAGTCAAAAATAAATTGCAGCCAAGAATATAATTTAGTTTTGTTAATATGAGGCTTCTGACATTACCTTTTGTTAATATGAGGTTACACTCACCTTTGCTAACCAAGACTCAAGATTTGATCTGTGGAGAGGTTTCGGTTTCTATTACCTCACATGTAAGTTATAAGCGTCCGGGACTATAACTCCCTACTTAATAATAAATATAATTATCTACCAAATGGGTTGATCAAAAATCTCTTCAGGATATTGCAGATAATGTATATTTTTAAAGCCAATGCGCTCAACCTTCAAATCAAAATTATTTTCTACAATCACCAACAAAAGTTTCATATATTTACTTAAGAATATGTTGTTGATAAAATTCCCTATCACTTTCGAATTCTGTTTTTTCTTCTTTTGAGATAATAATGTACGTCCTATTCCAAAAAAAAAAAAAAAAAAAAAAAAACGATCGCATTGATCATGGCTGTTTGTCTAAGTCCAACTTCGGGTATCTTCGGAAGCACTAAAATAAAGATACCAGGTTCAATGTTCGAAGCCAATCTTCGCAGTCGTGAAAAAAAGTGCAGATGTGTTTTTTTCTTTTAAGTGGTGTGATAAGACATGTTGAAATTTTATAAAGTGTAGAAAAAAGTAACATTCATTGAAATACGTAATACAGTGTTTCGAAACTATGTATACATGTGCGTACATGCTGGTTTTGTCACCTATGATTCCGTACTTAAAAGAACATTTCTAGTGTAAAGAAAGACAGCGAACTTAGTTCTCCTCGCATCCATACCAAAGGGAGCTCGGAAGGAGTGTTCAGGTTAGCTCAGTGTTAAAGCACAGAACTGCTGATTGTAAGGTCGTGAGTTCGATTGTAGTTTGGATCAGATTTTTGGTATGTCATTGTATATTTCAATCCATGAATAATTATATCAAATAATTACATTGAAATAAATAAGTTACATTATATATATATAACTGATTTATTTTAATGCTATATTTTATATAAATATTTATGAACTGAGGAAAATAGCATTACATATAAAAAAGTTTGACTAAAATGGGAATCTAACTCACAACTTTACGATTAGCAGTCCTAAGCTGTACAATATTTTGAAAAAAAAAATAGGTCCTGATTCTTATTTTCCCTTTTGACAATTGTTTAAGACCGCTGTACTCGGCAGGGACACGAACACAGAAATATCGAAGAAGTTAAAATTCCATCCATACTACCACAGAGGAACTCGAACCCCCAATGAAGTTCAATTCACGATCGTCAGCGTAACGCCTCAGACCTCTCGGTTACACTTGAGGCTTCTACTGAGCTAACACGAAAATTCCTCCCGAGCTCCTTTAGAAGAAATATAACTGAATTTTCAAGACAATGACATTCATATCCATTGCAAATACTGTTCTTTTTTCTTCTTTGTTTTTCCATTCTTCTATGGATGCGAGAACTATATTAACTGTCTTTTGTTTCATTGGTAATGTTTTTTTACGCATGGAAATATAGGTGAAAAAAGCAGCATATGCTCACATTTATAGATAGTTTCGAAATACTATGTCATTACGCATTTCAATGAATATTACTGTTTTCTACACTTAATAAGATTTCAATATGTCTTATGACACTTTAAACAAGAACATATCTGCACAATTTTTTTCCGATTACGAAGATTGGCTTGAGAACTCGAACATGGTATCTTTGTTTTTGTGTTTCCGACGATACCCAACGTTTGACTTAGAAAAATTTCATCTCAAAAGAGCCATAATCAATTCAGTTATCCTTTTTGAAACAGGGTGTACAATTACATAAAATGTGATAATTTTACCGTCTTTTTTTTCGGCAGAGTAAGATTTTATGTCGAAGTTGTCAGAACGTTTCATTCCTAAATGTACTTGATAATATTTAAGGAAAGTATGTATATTTTTTGAGCAAACTGTACAATAGGCTTCAAAAGTCTTTTTTGAATATTTCTGGAATAAACTCTCATATTAACTATTGGATAATCTCTGACGTTTTAGGTGTACTCATGAAAGAGAATTACAGGAAAGTAATCTCAACATTCAATTCTTATATGTAAAGTGAAAAACATAACTTATGATGCTATATTTAAAGAAAACATTAGTGTGTGCTGTATACTCTTTTGGTATGTACTAAGTAGTGCAGTTTACATGGTGCAATTTATTTTTTAAATACATGTAGTGAAAATATACTACGTTTTCGAATAAATAATATGTTTTAATTGAAACTCTTCTGTTGAAATCGTTATAAAACTATTTATTATTCAGTTAATAACAGTAGTAATATTATTCGATAGCATGCATTGCTGAAAATACTCGCTCGAAATGAAGGAAAAAAGGTGGTTCAATGTGTTTGCTGTCAGATATGTGTAGATTCTAGCGAATACAAAGTCAAAAATTGGGCGGTTTTCTTAAAATATAGAAATATATTTAATTTCGTTTTCTAATATTCTTATATTTTAAAATACATATAGAAATGACTTTTAGAAAGTTTTATGTGGAATGTTGCTTTCATCAACGCATACCAAGTGGGAGATTATTTCTTCTTTTTAGATTTCTAGTGTATGTTTTAATTGTGTTTGTATGTAGAAGTTTCAAGGCTTACGAACAAAACTCAAAGGCTCTTGATGCTTAGTTATAATAACATTTGTAATTCGTATCGGAATGAGTTTGTTTTATATATCAGTGGAAAGATATACTATTACTGTAAACCATTGGTTTATGTGGAAGAGGCCAATAATAGTTTAATTTTTACTTAAGAAAAACAGAAGTTAATGTTCTATGAATCAGCGAAATTTAAGGTGATTTTTGATTGGTTCTCAATTTCTGTTTCATATTTCTGTCTACTAGTATTTTCTTTTTGTAAAATTATAATTTTATTTCAGACAAGAAGAGAATGGATCTACACATTAATACGTGTTTACAGACATATAAACCTAAAATCAGTTTTATTTAGTATTACTTTATCACGTGAATGCATATTGACTCTAAAACTGGATATATACGTATTTCTATATTTTTACATATTAAAGTAGTATTTAAAATAAGTATTTTTTATACTTTAAATATTACTTGGAAAACACCTCATATTTAGGGTATTATTAAATATTCTTTTGGTTACATTCAATACAAAAAGTTTTCTGTTCATTTCAAGAATGGAGCGTCACACTTTATGTAGTTCCATTACTTTTACTGTTTCTATGTGACCCTTACAGTATTAAAAAAATGTTCTCTAATTTTTATCCACTATAAAGAATACTATCTGATGCATTAAAACACCTGATACATTAACCACCTTTGTAATAAAATCAATGTCATACAGTAGAGTGTTATAATGTAGTTTATTTCATATATCAAAGTGACCAATTTTTAATTCTGTAGACCAATATTTAATTCTGTAATTTTATTTACGGTATTATTACTTTCATATCTGGTAACACGATTTAGTTCTTTATACATCAAACAGATTATATTTATATTTGTTTTTTACAATTACCCTATGTATGGGTAAATGTTTATAGTGCATATACTGCTGTATGTTAGTGTTTGTGATGAGACAGTAATAGTCTGGAGGAAAAACCCTACTTTTGGACCAAACCAAAAATTTCAGTATGTCTAATGTTTTTCAGCGGTTTTTAGCTCATTTGAGGGTGCTGAATCTGAATCTGCCGGGTGTACAAATGTACACCTTGAGCATTTTGAGTAATTCAAGATGGCGGCCAATATGGCGGCTGTAAAAGTGGCAGGAATATTTTTGTATATTTTATCAAGATGGATATCAAATTATATGTTTTTTGGGTTGCAGATTCCAATAATAATGTCAAAAATGTTATGAAATTAATACAAATCGAGATATTCAATATGGCGCCCAATATGGCGGCTGCAAAAGAAGTTTATGTTGTCATTTCTGAAACTTATTTTTGAAAATAATAAATCGTAAAATCTTAATTTTGTGCTCACAGATGGCAGCATTTTCATAGAATTTAAAAAAAATATCTCAGAAACAAAATAAGAGATACTTCCAAGTGTAATACTAGAACGATTTATGAAAGGCGAATATGTTCTGCGTCACAAACCAGGTATTTGGAATGCTATATGGTCAGACATGTTCATTGAGAATACATTTATGCGTTATGGCCATGGACCAGGAGGAATAATCGGACTTACACTAAATCCATCGCAGTGAAGCGATGGGCTTTCAGCCTTCACACCTGCAGTCTTTTAGTAAATGACATTTATGTCATGAGAGATGCTGGACGAGATATGGAAAGAACTAAACATAAGGAAGGAATGCCATCTCGAGTAAAAGGAGATGCTGCAGACCGAATTAAGTTAAAGAAAAAACTGTCTCATTGTATAGATCCTCTGAAGACCGATGATCACCCAAAAACTATTGTGAATATTGTGACAGGGAAAATTTGTTTCCAGAAAGTGAATGTTGATAATGCTGTTGAGATAGGTAATAAGGCGTTGTGTTCTTACGAAGAAAAACTACCAACTGGTTTTCACGATCCAATCTAAACAACGGTTCGTAATGTTTCCTGCGATGAAGTCAAAAGAACAGCTAGTATTGGTGTCATTGACACAGAACTCTTGTACACGCGTGCAATGTGTCTCACATCTACAAGAGATATTGGTGCTAAAGGAGTAATTTCATATGAGCTTGCCGCTGTCCTCACATCTTTGTTTGATGGATATGGGACTCCCAGGCTCTGCAAAAGTAAGTCAAAACTGAAACAAATATTACAGGTAGAGAAGTCTATGAGATCGTACAAGCACGAAGATGCTATCATACTTGATGGTTGTGCTGTTTTGTGGGTGATCAACTGGCCATCTAACGGAACTGTTCTTGACTTTATAAAATTGTATCGGTCATATGTGCTTGAAAAATTGAACAAATGCAACGTGTACCTGATATTTGACTAAGGAGTACAGCACCAAAGGAGGAATAAGAAGCGTCAGAACAGGATCAACATGTAGCAGGTATCATAAATTGTCTTTCAACACGTCCTTGCCCTCCCAACAAGTTGTGCTGAATGTTACGAAGAATAAGGTACAACTAGAACAGCTGATCTGCAAGCATCTAATGACAGAAGGGTTGCCATCAGATTCCACCAAAAGCCTATTTATCACTGGACCAGAAGATGTTACAACAAAAATAACTGCTGATTGTATCAAGGAACGTCCAGATATGAAAAACACCTCACGAAGAGGCTGATGTCATAATTATCACACAAGTAGTGATGGTAGCCAATCTGGACAGAAATTGTACAATAAATGTAATTAGTGATGACACGGATGTTCTTCTCCTCCTGATGCACCACTACCACACACAAAAACTTACTTGTAACATTTTTATGGAGGCAACTCAAAGTCATAGAGGAGTTATTGACATTGGATTGTCTGTGTCCAAACACCCTGATATTGTTTCAAACTTACTAGCACTTCATTCTCTTTCTGGCTGCGATACAGTTCCTACTCTTTATGGTATTGGAAAGCAGGAGGCAATGAAAGTACTACAAAGTGGGAAGGAGCTTCAAAAGCTTGGAAATAAGACATCACTACTTGAAGATGTGATTCAGGAGGCAACTGAGTTTATAGCTTCTTGCTATGGTAGTAGGATAACTGGCCCTACAATGTATGATATCAGAAGAGATGTCTGGCTGAAGAAATTGTCAAAGAAGTGTGCCGTACATATCCCGAAATTGAAGAGCTTGCCACCAACTACGGAGGCATTCTCTGAAAATGTAAAAAGAGCTCATTTTCAGGCTTGTATTTGGAAACAAGCAGATAAATCAGACCCACCAGACATGGATCCGACACATTTTGGGTGGTATCATGATGAGTTGAACAAAACATTGGAACCAGTTACTTGTACCACCATGAACTGTGATGGCACCGAAAGACACCTTCAAGATGGTGAGTTGCGGCTGTTCTTCTGAAAACATGTGTAAAGGACGTTGTGGCTGTGTGGAAAATCATAATAGCTGCACTGACTTCTGCAATTGTGAAGCCTCTAAACGATGTCAGAATATCTTCACACGTCAAAATACTAGGAATCTAGAAGACGAAAACATGGATACTTCTTCTGACGAAGACTGACAGTGACTGATCTGTGATATTTATTATTTTGTTGCCGAGTAACATAGAAACATCGGCATTTTGTATTGTAAATGTACATATTTCGCATTAATGTGGCCAGCAACATAATTCTTGATTAAGAAAAAATATAAGAAAATCTTCAAATCTAAGTTTGTGTTGTTTGTTTTCTTGTGCACACAGAAAGGAATGGTTTTGTAAATAAATATAGAGAAGCCCAAAATGTGAAAAAAATGTTCTGCAGCGCAAACAAGGCGAGTTGCGGTGACGGAGAAAGCATCAACACCCAATCCAAAATTTTAGTGTATCAGATATTGTTCTAAGTATGTACCTAGCTCGAGGATCGCGAATCTGAATATTCCATATTGAATATATTGATTTCTATCAATTACATAAGGTTTTTGAAGTAACTATTGAAATCTGCAACCCAAAAAACATATAATTCGATACCCATGTCGATACAATACTCCAAAAATATTCTTGTCAATTTTACGGCCGCCATATTGGGTGCCATATTGAATATCTCGATTTGTATCAATTTCATAACATTTTTGACATTATTATTGGAATCTGCAACCCAAAAAAACATATAATTTGATACCCATCTTGATAAAATATACAAAAATATTCCTATCAATTTTACAGCCGCCATCTTGGCCGCCATCTTGAATTACTCGAAACGCTCAAGGTGTACATTTGTACACCCGGCAGATTCAGATTCAGCACCCTCAAATTAGGTAAAAGCCACCGAGAAACATTAGACATACTGAAATTTTTAGTTTCGATGGATTTCCTCCAGACTATAAGTCATGAATATAATTTCGTGATTGTTAAGCGTTAATTTAGTTCCACTGTAAAAGAATCAACGGACCTTTATGATTGCGGCATAGAGACTTTTGTTGAGAAACGAGTTGATAGAAACCTCATGAGAGAGAAATAAACCCTGTCATGAGATCAAACGAAACCGTACTAGATTAATTTTTGAGGTTGAACTATGAACTGCAAATTGAATACATATTGTGTTCTTTACAAAAATAGAAGCGACCTGCGGTTTTCGAATCCTTCAGTTTACGAACAAATTATGTGAACAAGTTTTCCCTCGCTTACAAACAATATTTCGGGATACGAACGCACGCACACGCCTGTACCGACAATTCCATGTGCCTAGTAGTGCTTTTGCATGTTGCTGTAAACAATATCTGTCAGAATTCTGTGCTCAAAAACTAACGTTTGTTCTTTGTTTACAGTTTTTGCCTATTTTAGCATTCATACTGTTTTGTTTAATTTACTGTCACTTATGTTTGTCTTTGGAAAGGATAATGTTGTTTTCACTCGACGTTCTTCAGCACAGAAAACACTTAAAATGTAAAAAAAAAAAAAAAAAAAGAACAACGTAAGTACCATGTTTTTGTGGTTAGAACGGATTGATTGTATTTACATTAATTTCAATGGAAAAAAAAATAATTTCGTTTTACTCACAGCTTTACGAAATAAATTAAGTTCGTATTCAGAGGGTCCGTTGTACTCATTAAAGCCTTTTCTTAAAGTTTATTCAGAAATACTTTGTAATGTTAGTTATGTAACAGTTTAGTTGTTGATGCAATTAGATACTCCGTAGTTATTACAGAGCGGTATGTTGAGGTTTCGTGAAAATTAACAGTATTATTGTAGTATGAGATAAGTGTTCTTTTATATTGTAATTATATGTTTTCTGTTAGTTAATACTAAGTTTTTGTGTGTTTTATCAGTGTCTAGTCCCCAGAGAAACCATGTGACAATAGTAATTTAAAAATGCATAAGCTCGTCTTGCTCAAATTAGGAGTTGTCATTTGGTTGTGTGTCGTAATTATTGGTGATATTTTTACATGTCATATGATGCAAGTATCTTATAGTTGTAATAATAATAAGTAAATACAATTATTTTTGAAAGTGTCGCTATGTGAACATATATATGTTACTTTTGTGTGTGGTTATTTGAAAATGTTTGTTGTTAGTATTGTCTTTCCTATAGCACTGTCTAGGAGGAGGGCTCAGATGGTGTAATACTCTCATTCCCAATGCATTCATGCTCTGTCACGAGGAAACTGAATAATTAACGTTGAAATAGCAATGGTTACAGATAAACAAGAATATTAGTGGTTTTGCAGGTACACAATTCGTAGATTCATGAGTGCTCATACATTGACAACATACCGGACTCGATCCTCCTCTCCTTGCTGCTACTTGGCTCTAACTGTTTCTCTCTGTGTCCTACTGCGAGCGTAAAGGCGTGCTGTGACGTCATACGTAGATCCATGGCCAGTGGGTAATGAAATGGTTGGCATATCGTATCACAATAGGGACTCTTAATGCTTTGGTATTCTACGAAGTGAACTACTGTAGCTTCGGGGAGATTCAGCAACCACTACAGTCTAGATTAAAGACTTGTAGTCTTGACAACAATAGGCATGTGAAGTAAAGTATTGTCATGCATTATGCGATTGAACGCACAGCGGCTGCCTCCAACGAACTGACTCAGCTAGACTATTGAAACTGGTATATTATTTCCTTCATAGGTGGTACAATGAACGACTTATTACCAGTGGCACAAATTTTAGTGGTAGACCGGAAGCTTTTGGCAATACTCTCGTACATAGAAAGACTCGTACATGAAAGCCGTTTTTCTTATTACACACAATCTTACCAACCATAGACATTTATGACTTGTAATGGCATGCGTGTATCCGAACAATGTTTTATTTTCTTCCTCTGTTGCTCAACACTCATTTTCAGCAGATTATTGACACATTCAAATGCTCTGAAGCCAAAAATGTGACCTTTTAAGATTTCTTACCTTTAAGTCCAATGATCCAAAATAATACTAACTTCCTCATATCCAGTTCGGAATAGAATTTCTAAAATTCGTTTCAGTGAATGTAACATTCATATACTCTGTATCAAAAAGTTTCATACACCAAATTTCACGCCTTTTAATCAGCTGTTAAAAAAGCCACACGACATTTAACGGTAATCATATACAATACTTTTAATTGAGTGACGTTCCTGTTTTGTGAACCAAACCACAAACTTATACCAAATTATGTGTCTTTATATCCAGCTACACAAAAGAAACAATAGATAATATGAAGTTTAGCATTTCACTCCACTTCGGGATTATATTTTCAAGATTGTTTGTAGCTATAACACGCCACAGATGATAGAAAATGATCCCGATCCTCGAAGTTGTTTTCTCAAGATTCATCAGACCAACAGGGGTTAATAGTAAATGCTGCAACCAGGCTTACTAAAGAAGCAATTTGGTTGCCTACCGGTTAGGCGTTTTGCGATTCTGACAAGAAAAGCTATCTAACTCCTCGACGAGTATCGCATTGAAACTTGCCCAAGTGGAAGGAAATATTGAAAGAAGGAAATATGCTTATTCTTACAATTCGCAACGTCGTCGAACCGGAAGTAGAACGATCGTTCTCCCATAGCCCCTGAAAGTTATGTACTCTGGTCATACATGTGATACACTGGAACCTGTTTTCTCACGAAGACAAATATTTCAAACTCAAGACGACAGTAGTCTGTGGTGATTAGGATCTCTAGTATGTCATTAATGCGAACCGATGTCAAATGAAACACGATACGGTACACCGATCGTAAATTCCAAACGAACAAGATTTACCCGGTTGAGAAAGGGGACACGCTGAAACCACAACGCAAAAATAGCTTTCTATAATTATTATTATTGTTATTAGTGTAACTATTATTATTATTATTATTATTATTATTATTATTATTATTATTATTATTATTCGTAGTAGTAGTAGTAGTATGATTAGCATTCTTAATATGAGCTGTATGATAAGTAAAAATAAAAATAATGAGAAGACAACAAATGTATTGTTGGGCCCGTTAAGTAACGAAGGACTTCGGCCCGTCTTGAGTGCCCTCTAGCATTGCTATAAAGGTTTTGATATCCACAAATAACCATATCCCAGCCGTGATTCGAAGTCGGGAACTTTGAGTCGCTGACTTGATGCCTCAATCCACACGAAGATGAGATCGGCAAGAAGAAGAAATAGTATAAGACAGGGTTTCTCAACCTGGGGTCGCGAAGATAAGCGAAAGAGATAAATATAATTAGAATCTTATACCGGGAAATGTTTTTTAATATTATTTTGAATTTTTATCTGATAGACAATATATACATACTGTCAAAAAAATTGGTCTACTAAACACTGTCATTAGGTGCAGAGTTAGTTAAAAATCAATTTAAATGAAAGAGGTACGATATGAAACTAATGAGAACTGCATTTTAAAAGTACCAGAAGAATACAAACGCAGTTTATTTCTTATCATATGACCCTAAATTAAGGGAGTTATGAAGTATTAAAATTTTCGAAAACAGCCTCCATTTTGAAACAGATGATGGATCAGATTCGATGTTTGTAATATGAATGAAAGGACTAAATTTGGTTTTAATCCATTCGCTTTTAGGCAAGTTACTCTATCCACTATATACAAGAAATGGATTCTATTATTATAGAAATAAATGTATATAGTGATCCCTCCGCAGTAGGTATATTAGAAACCCCATACAAGCTTATTACAAGCCAGAAATTGTAAGGAGGTCGCTGGCAAGAGGATGTGATAATATGGAGGTCGTGATCGGAATTAGGTTAAAAACACTGGTATAGGATTATTATTATTATTATTTCTTTATTGTCTTCTTCGTCTTATTGCCGACCTCATTTTCGTATTGGTTGAGGTGTCAAGCCAGCAATTCAAGGGTCCCGACTTCGAATCCGGCTGGAGTATGGTTGTTTGTGGATTTTAAACCCTTTATAACAGTGCTAGAGGACACTCAAGGTGGGCCGAAGTCCTTCGTTACTGAACGGTCCCAAGAATACATTTATTTTCTTCTTCTTTTGATTATTATTATTTTTACTCATCATACTGCTCATATTAATAATGCTAATCATACTACTATTACTATTACTACTACTACTACTACTACTACTACTACTACTACTACTACTAATAATAATAATAATAATAATAATAATAATAATAATAATAATAATAATAATAATAATATGTCATACCAATAATATTAATAATCATAGAGAGCCATTTTTGCGTTGTGGTTTCAGTATGTCCCCTTTCTCCACCGGGTAAATGTGTTCGTTTGGAACTTACGATCGTGTATCGTATTCCATTTGACATCGATTCGGATCAATGACGTACCAGAGATCAAAATCACCACCGACTGTTATCATCTTGAGTTTGCAATGTTTGTCTTCATGAGAAAACAGGTTCCAGTGTATCACATTCTGGCATGTATGACCAGAGTACAAAACTTTCAGGGGCTATGGGAGAATGATCATTCTACTTCCGGTTCGACGACGTTGTGAATCGTAAGAATAAGCATATTTCCATCTTTTAATATATTCTTCCACTTGTGCAAGTCTCAATCCGATACTCGTCGAGGAGTTGGATAGCTTTCCTTGTGAGTTTAATATCAAGCTCCTTCAGCGCTATACTGCAACATGTTACATATTTTCTGCGTAATCTGCTATTTAATACACTTTTGTATAAAGACTTTATATATGTAAAAAAACATCTATACATATATGCTTAATCCAGGAATGCATACAGAATACATTTGCTCTAAGGAGATCAGAATCGAAACTAGAAGTAGTACATTTTTCTATGTTCCGGCTTTTTTTCTAAAAAAAGTTAAGCGTGGAAGTAGGGCATATTCTTGTGACACTGAATCTATATAAAGAAGCTGCTCCTCGCTATCTATTATCGTTTTTCTTTACGTCCATAAGTATTGAAACCGATCTTAGATTTTTACCACTTCTGCCTTTGAACAGAAGGATAATATTGAAGATTAAACATATTTCGGGCGCCAAGTGACCTTTGTGGTTAAAAAACATCGTGTGCATGGGTTTTCTCGTGGTCCTTCTATTTTCTCTTACTTTCGCCATTCTACTATTATCATCCATCACATCATTACCAGGTCTCCCTTAGTCTTAATCGTCCGGCGTTAAACTAAAATCTAAAAGCAAATCTAATTTTGGGACTCTGAATCCATTCCATAATGTCTATTCTTGAAATCTCTTACTATTTTTGCAGTATGGAGATCAATATTGAAATCTGAAGTTGTAATAGATTTTTACGACTTCTAGTTTGAATAGAGGAGTAAGGATAGAGATAGAATATATTCTTGGAACGCTTAATTTATTTCAATAAGCCATTTCTCGCTATCTATTATCATTTTCATTCCATCGTGATCAACGTTGAAACCAAAATAATAGATTTCTACTACTTCCGATTTGAATAAAGAGTTGGAAGGAGAGATGGAATTTATTCCTTGAACACAAAAAAGCATTTCTCGCTATGTAAGATCATTTTTGTTTTAATATTGTCAACAGATAGACAGGCGGACGAACTAGAATCGGTCTGTAAGCAGTAGCGTCATTTCAGATTTTGCCAGGGGAGAGGGAGATTATTCCCCGACGTAAGCGTTTCATTTTTTTTTGTTGGTATATTAGTACACAATTTATTAAACAATTTGTGTTTCTCAAACTCAAGGGGAGCAATTGCCCTCTCCGCCCGCTTCAAATGATGCCCCTGTCTGTAAGACTTCCTGCACTTATGAATAACAGTTTGGAAGTGTAAAAGGAGGAAGAGAAGTTGATTAGGATTTTGAAATGGTTCTATTCGTAATTGTATTCTTCGGTAAACAATTGAAAATATATGAAAATAAGTAGAAGAAGTAAATGTAGGAATTCAGGAATGCTATTGAAGCAGACAATTCATGCCAAAACAAAGGTGTTAGCGAATAGCAGTAGTACATAAATACATCTCAATTTGCTACAAAATACCCTTCTAGCGATGCCAGAATACTTATGTAGATGATATCCCAACTAAAGCATTCTGTTCCATACATGTTTAATATGATGGCTGAAAAGAACAAGAATATATCCAATGAAAGTAACGACGGATTCGTTACACAAGATTTTTTCCTTCTTCTAATAATTATTTCGAAAAACACGGTGGTTTTCTCAATGTTGTGTTTAAGACCGCACACAAAGATGAGAAGTGTAATTTCGGGGATCAAATAATAGATAGGCTTTCGTGCAATGCCTTAAACAACGCTAACAAACGCCGCATCGTTCAAAGATGCTTTGTTGGCCACATTTGCAAGTCAAATATGTCTTTAGTTGCACACAGAGTGAGTTCGTTATGAATGTACATTCTATCTACCTTCCCTTCTTTCTATGTGCGCGTGCCTCCTTCTCATTCCGCAATGGGAGAAGATCTTTTGAAGTTGCTCCCTCTTTTCCATTCCCTTACGTATATCTTACTAATGACTTGCTATAAGAAGGAAGGCGGGGAAAGAGAAAGTCACTGTTTCAATTTAACCATATTAAACGTTTTCATCGGGCCGCCACTTCATTATCGTTCCTAATCCCTTTGAAGTAACAACTTTGTTCACTCGATCTCTCCAGAAGAATGCATGCCTATCGAAACTGACTGAAAATGGTTGCTTTTTGCATATTTTTTCATTCTTTCTAGTAACGACGTCAGGCCATCAAAATTGGTGTTTTCATTCAGGTATTTTATTAAGGTTTGGTATCTGAGATGTCTGTTAGTATATATATATATATATATATATATATATATATATATATATATATATATATATATATATATATATATATATATATATATATATATATGTTTGTGTGTGTGTGTGTGTGTATGTAAAGTTCTCACATTTTATCGTCCCTCGTTTCTTTTTACTTCCTATAATGGAGGTAAGTCACGCAGAAAATTAAGTACAAAATTCAGAATACATCGTTAGAAGAATGTTGAATGCTGTATTAGGTCAAACTTAGAGGAAGTTTGAAAACTATTTTAATTCTTTGAAAAGCAGAATATTTCTAATGTCTTCCATTATGCATACTCACTACCTAAACTCCAACCCGGATAACGAATATATAGATTATATCTAACGCGGATATCAGGGAGAGATCATCCGTATAATCTGTTTCATTATCTTAATATCCATCATTCTGAACAGCAGAGGTCTCACTTGTAAGTAAATGTAATTAAATGTAATTCCTAGTTTTACGTAACACGGTAGTGTCCTTCAATCTACGGAAGGCGGATGATTAATGACGTGAATGATTATGAAAATGATTTGTGAAGTGATTACCTGGGAGGAAATGGAAGCACCTCAAGAAAAAATAACGACACGATGTTATCCACCACATATTCACATGGACTGGAATTGAACCAGGAAATTTTCACACAAGGTAGGTAAATCTTTTATCGTTCCCATATTCTTGGGGAAGACCCAAGCCATTAGCAGTTTCGGGCAATATGGTTCGGATTTCAACTCCATGACTCATGTAGCCTCGGAGTTAAAACGGAGAATAGTCCAAAAAAGCAAGACTACTATACCGTAACTTGTATTCCACGGAAGCATAAAGTTTTAATGTAAGTTAGTACCTTCAGAATTTAGGTTCCAAACATACAAACGAAGTGATTCCTCCGTAATTACCTCGAAGTCCTTGGCTCTTGTGGAGCAATATTGCTGCACACATCATTCTTGGTTCGATTTCAGATGGTCTCGAATAGTTATTCTCATTATCATTTAGCTATTATTATTATGCCAGTACTGGTAATCAAATACAACAAATTAAATTTAACATTTTTGTGCATTACGTTCTCTGGCGAAAATTTCCTTCTTGACGTGTTATCGTTTTTAATAACGTCACTGAATTAGAATAATATTCTTCGCTCTTTCCATTCTATCATTTCCTCTACATCACCCCAAGTTACATGTCCTTTTCTAAGATTGATTGATTGATTAATTTAGATATAATGGGGATATCCGCATCTAGAGTATTTGTTCTAATCACGAAATAGTAACTAGACATTCTTGCTTCTCATGAAAGAATTCACACAGTATACAGTGATCAAAAATAAGACTCGTAAAAAAAATATAAATCTAATGTTAGCTCAATGAGTTAATAGAATAAAATAAAAAGTTCTATAAAATTAGTACAGAAGTCGTGATAAAAATAAAATAAAAATTAGAAGAAGCCAAAAATATGATAAAAAATGGTAACAGCAAAAATAAGTTATAATAAGAAAACTCCCTCCCTCCCTCAAACAAGTGAGAGAATAGAAAAAAAAACAGGATTACACCTTAAAACTTGATTTATGTTCTGATCCTTAAGAGTCTTAATCAGTTTCTATTCTTGGTTTTAAAATATTTTTAAAATCTTTAATTTAACTCTTCTCTAATATGTTTCTTTGTGTTTTATTTTCATCATCATCATCATAGGTTTTCTGCTATTATTAGCAGGTCACTTGATGTAAGTAAGAAGCTTCCATGCTTCAAGGTCTTCTGCTAACCTCTTCGTCTTCATGTATGATTTTTCTGTTTTATATTGTCCAGTAATTGTAGCCTCCTTCGCCCTCTTCCTCTCTTTCCTGCTACCATACCCTCTAAAACGTCTCTCATCATGATACAGTTCCATCTTAACCATTGTCCCAAACAGTTTCTTTTCCTCTTCTTATTAACATCTAAAATTGTTCTTTTCTCCACTACCAGTTCTAACACTCTCCCATTCGTTTTATGTTCGCCCAGCTAATTCGCTCCATTCTTCTCCACACCCGCATTTCGAAAGCTTCCAGTCGTTTCTGATCATTTTTGCCTAATGTCCATGTTTCTGACCCATACAGTACCATACTTCACATGAAGCATTTTATGAGTCTTTTTCTCAACTCTTTATTCAAGATTCCACAAAATAGTCTTTTCTTTCTCCTAAAGGCTTCACTTCCTACATTATTTTCCTCTTTCAAAATTTAAAGGCCTTTTGTTGATAGTAGCTTTTTCCTATGTCACAACCATTTTTACCAACATTTCTTTAAAAAAAAACTGAATAATTGTTCAGTTGGCAGTTCTCTAAATTTCTAAGAGACTCGTTAATCTAAGTAGATATTTCCATTATAATCAGTATTAAAAATGCCTCTGAAACAGTCAGTTACCTTAGTGATAAACTAGTACTATTTTAGCATTAAGGTAATTTGAAGATCGTATAGAAGAACTGAACATGAAAATGAAATGTAATATTTTAGTTTCACATACCATGGTTATGTCCTTTAAGCTAAACAAAATCTTTGAGTTTTACGTCCCACGATTATGCCGGTTAGGCTAAAGGAGACGGTGATGATGAATTAAATGGTGGAATGAAGAAAGTGGGAGGAAACGGGAGAACCCCGAGAAAACCCACGCACACGGTTAAGCTAAACGAGACAGATGATTTATGTAAGTAAATGCTGATGAAATGATTGGTGGAAAGCGAATGTCGGAGGACATAACACCCATTATATAATGTTGTCCACCACAAATTCTTTTGATCTGAGATCGAACTAGGGATCTCGCTCCGGAGATGAGCACCCTTCCACTCAGCCATTACACTCCAATATACAACACCAAATAGTTATGGCTTTATAACACAATTATTTATGTACACGCTTCCTATAGAAAAAGATCTCAGAATAAGGGAAACGTATTTTCTAGCGTGTATAAAGGTAACCAAGAAAGGTCTGTTGCTTTTTGTGAAGGTCTGTGTTCAATCGGCCCTTACACCGTGAGTTGAATGCGAATGAAGATAAAGTGAAGGTCAGTTGCTGGTGTGGGTATATCCAACATATCACCTGGTTGTGGCAGTTCAGTTACACCGTGATCTTGCGTAAGGACAGAGTGAACATTGGACCTCCACAGAGCGTCATAAGGGCGTGTATGCTGTACGGGTTCAAACTGGAGTCAAACGCCGCTGCAGCGGGACAGAAGATAGGTGAAGGTGTCGTGACTACGCGGAGAGTGCGGTGGTGGTTTAACAAGTTTAAGGACGGTGACGAAACACTCAAAGACGCACCACGTGCCGGAAGACCAACACATGTACAAAATGAAGATCTTCAGGCAGTAATTGAGTCAAACAGTGACCAGACATGTGAGGAACTGGGACTACAATTCAGTGTGAGCGGAGAAATCATTCGGCAGCACCTCCATCAACTTGGAAAGCACTACAAGTTGGATTGATGGGCCACACATGATTTGACTCCGGGCCAAAGCGCAACGCGAGAAGATACGTGCGTTTCTTTGCTGTCTCGCCTGAGGAAGGAGCCATTCCTGGACAACGTGTTGACATGTGATGAGAAGTGGGTCCTGTACGAAGTTCCACGGTGCCGTCGTCATTGGTTAGCATCCCATGAACTGGTCCCAAAACAGCCGAAACAAGCACTGCACCAGAAGAAGGTTATCCTATGTGTTTGGTGGACTGCTCGTGGCATCGTGCATAGGAACTGCTACCAGCTGGTAAGAGTATCAATGAAACTATGTACTGTCAGCAGTTGAGCCGTGTTCAAGAAAAACTCAAAACTCTGGAGCCAGTACTTCTGAATCGCAAAGGGGCCCTCTTGTTACAGGACAACGATAAGCTCTACATGGCAAGGATAATCTGAGACACCATTGGATGGGAAACACTATTGCATGCACCATACTCCCCGGACATTGCGCCGTCCGATTATCACCTGTACTATTTCTTGGACCATCACCTTAAAGGACGCCAGTTCAAATCCCTAATAGAGGTGCAAAATACACTTGATACTTTCTTCGCTTCAAAGCCCACTAAATTCTAAAGCGATGGAATCCACGGCCTGCCAGAACGTTGGCAGAATGTCGTCGATGCTAATGGGGACTCTTTCTGATCTACCAGATACGTCTTAGGTGCAATATCGATGTTCGAAGGTGGTGGGTGAAAAAGCGACAAAACTTTCTTGGTTACCTTTATAAAAACCTAAATAATAATAGACCTATAAGAAGTGATATAAAACTCTAACATAAGAGAAGTTCAATTAAGATAGAAATAGATCAAGTTTTTTGTTATATTGAAACATTAAAAGTTATGCCATTGGAGAGGTCTGTTGTTGATAGACAAGTCACTTAGGTCTATGTTCACGTTATAAGCATCCAAAATTTATGATTTTATTTAAACATGTAAAAAAGATCCTTTCTTTTGCAGTCAATTTAGTAGGTCACCATTGTATTGCAGGCAAAAAAAGATACAGTGATACAATTTATATTTAGCAAATAAAATTGGAGCATGACATTCCGTTGCATGTTTAGAATGTATATGAAGAGCAAAAAAACAGTGGAGCAGAGCATCGTGTCATTATCAGTGGCAGAGGAAGAAAAAGTGTGTGACAAGGGAGACTATGATTTTTCTCTCGGGTCCCGTAAAACCCTTTCGTATGATGAGAGACATGAATACCAAATGCTGTCTGGTCTGGTGACATTGGAAAATTTTCTTCTTTTCGTTCGCATTCAAATAAGTTTTGGTTTTTGTTTTCTATTTCGTATGAGGTCTTTCTAGATGAAGAATAATCTGTGTTTGTCATTGATTAATACTTCTTCATTACATCCACTGTATTGTAGTTTATATATATATGGATTTCAGCAGTCTACGTAAATGCATATAAATTACTTTAACATTTCTGCATACTGATGCTAATTATACCAATTTTTATTTGTCAGTTTCAAGTATTTGTTTTCTGTTGTAAGACTCAAATATTGATATCGTTAACATTATTTCTTACGTGATTTTCTCGTCGTCCTTCGTTTGACTTTCTTTCTTTCTTTCTTTTTTTAGAAAATAACCAATCACAACTACAGTTTATATATTGTTTGACCAAACTTGGCATTGAGACAGACCTTCACTCGCTTAGTACGCATTTGAAATATTTTTGTGTAATAATCGTTTCAATAATTTAAACATTATTTTCTCTTTTTATACGAATCGCAAACTTATAAATACAAGCAGGAAAGCATATATTAACACGTCCAAAAAGTATGTTCCGTTTGCAATTTATGCCGCAGCTGCGCTGCAAATCACAAGAGTGCGCAAGTGTTCAAGTGAGCCAAGGTGTTGGACCCATTGTCAAGGAAAAGACATTAGTATTACAGAAGACAGTACAGACATGTTGTAGTGGGTTGTGACAAAACTCAAGAAAATGGAAACAACCACGACGAGTGAAGTGAGCTTAGTCAGTTGTTTTGAGACAGTCAATGCCAACACCTATTGCGAATCTCTACGAAAATTGAGCCTCGCAATCCAAAACAAACGGCATGGCATGTTGAGTCATACTGTTTGTTTTCATTCACGACAATGCTCGTTTCCATACGGCAGCTGCTATGAAGCTACTCCTTAAAGACTTTCGCTGGGGAACATTTCCTCATCCCGCAAATAGTCAGAATCTCACCCCGTTTTACACCTCAAAGTTTGCCTTGCTAGCTAGAACTTCGGCGGGGGTGACGGTGGAGCCAAACAAGCTGTTAGCACTTGATTATTATCATCACAGCATCGTTTTCGATATGAGGTTACGGAGTATAATATGTCGTTATGATAATACAGAGATTGTTCAGCCTACGTTTGACCGATTTCGTTCCTTCCCCCTCCGGGCAGAATGGACTCACCCGACCTGGCTCGTGGCGTCCTGCAGTGTTGTGCAATTGCTTCCTGGGAACGGAGTTGTTTTTCCACGCGGACGACAATAACGCACAAAACAGGACCATTGTTGTGAGTGTTGTGTTAAATTTGTTTCCAAGTGTGTGGGTTTCCGCTCTGTGACCAAAATGCCGCCCAAACTAAGCCGGTTTTGGGAAGGCTATGTTGCGGCTCTTTATGACTCCCACTTTAGTGTTTCTGTCATTAGAAGAAGAATGGTTGCAACATCAGTTTAAATGGAATAAAAAATGTTATTAAAAAGTACAAGGGCAACGAAGCTCCAACATTTGGATCAATAACGAAGTTGCCTAGGAAGCGGGAACTTCGAAAGTTAATACTGTCATGGGACTAAGAGGCTCACTTCCTCTGCTAAAATAATTACATTAAAATTAATGGTAGTTCGAACTGGGATACCCAGGTTCGATTCCCAGTTGAAACTCATGTAATTCGGATCTCACGTTAAACTGTAGGTCCAAATCTCACATAACCTCGGTGGTAAAAAGGATGCTAAACTCTAATCAAACCAACAAGCCAACTAATGGGAGCTAAGTAGCGACAATGTGCAACAAGTGAGAGCCAAAATGATTTATTTACTTTTCCTTATTCGATAAGTTTTACTAGTTAGAAATATAAGAAATTAGGATTGCTTCGTTAAGTGTTCAAAACATGTTCTTCTCTAAGTATCTATCATCTGCATAAAACATCAACCTCTCATTTCTATACTGTATGCATCTCATTCTGCTTACACCTCGCAAGTCATCTTACGCATATTAAGTATTTTGTCTTTGTAAATAAATGGACATAACTCAATTGTACAAACTTGGATGACACGTATACCGAAACATCAGAAACGGAGAGTTAATTTATTTCAGCTTAAAAATCTTTTTGGAGCTTAGTTGAATCAACGATTATCATTTAAGAATGAGTAAATGTAGGTTAATCCACCCCGATACAACATGTGAAAGACCTTGATAATATTTACTTTGTGATACAGATGTTCTGCTTAAGGTGTTATTGTTTCTCTGATATAAGATCAGAACAGCAACCAGATGCTTGACAGTAGCTAGGTAGTACATATAAAAACATACGTACTAGTATTAGTGCAGTTGTATGTTTGCCAGACTTGAGTGAAATGTACCCTATTCTCCTTTGTTAACAGAGCACGGGACTACACTGGATGAATGGTAACGCTTCTTTCTGAAATTATGAATAAATAGTTCCATAACTAAATCCCCAATGAAGTGCTATCACTTTCATTCTATCTAATTTAAGTGTTTTTTTAAAGATTGTTTGCGTACATATTTTATTGATTCACTGCATGCAGCAACAGTCGGTCTGATCTAGAACATACGATGGATCAATTAGGAATTTGTTTTAATTTATTGTTGGTTTCCAGAAACTTTACACTAAGAATGTTGAATTTATTTAATTGTGTCAGATTGTACTTACTTAAGACTTTCTAAACAATACGTGTTACAGCATATAAATTCCAGTATATCAACTTAACAAGAAATTGTTAGATGTCTTTATTCATTTTCTTTCACCAGAAATTTACTTTTGGAGTGACATCGTGCTTTAGACTTTGTATTCTGTTGAGTCCTTAGAGACATCAGAGTAGAAACGTCAACTAAATCATAGAATACTTTTCCCACTGTTAATATCTAACTCTACATTGTAAGAACAAAAATACTGATATGATATAAAATATGTAATGATTGTTATATTATTTATAAACTAAACCTATAGTGTTTATCGGGCGAATACTTCGACAACACTAAAAAATTAAGTTTTAAGATGTATAGATATACATATTTTAATGAACAACTCAGAGAATCAAATAACTTTCTATTGTATATACAGTGTATTCGTGAGTGACGATTACACAAAACATTAAGTAGTTATATAATATTGTGCCAAATAGAATATGTGCCAAAGATTTAAATTAGATCAGCGTAGTAAAAGCATTTCCCTTAAACCTAAAATAAATGGATTAGAAACCTATTATATACGAACAAATAAATGTATACTCACTGTGTAACTTCAAGTACGTCTATCCTATGTGCCTGTATAACTAATCTTGTTCAAGAGTACTGTTCAAGAGTATTTCTCCATCCAGACAATCAAACAATGTATTTAACTATTATTTCTTCTTTAAAATGTAAATATTGTGTAGAAGAAAAGTGTTACTGTAACTGTTTCTAAATAACAAATAGTATCTTTCACAGTAAAATTAACAATGTACTAAATTGTATGTAGCTAGGTAACATACCTGTACATAGATTTTAGAATCCATGATTCTATCGCACACTCAATGTAATAGTTTTTACTCAAACCTAGCTAAATAAATATTAGTTAGTATTTATATAATCATAGACTATACATCAGCTACGTATCAGAAAGATTGCAAACGTGTTTCTGGTATATGTTAAACCATCTATGTTGGTCTGGTACACAAATACGAGTAAACGTTACGTACTGATTTGTTTAGAAGCTGTTTTTGTAAGATATTGTAGAGAACTTTTTCACACAAAACAATAATCTTTTTGCAAAGAACGCTACTTGATGAAGTAAAGGACTCGGAAGAAATTACTGTAAGTTTTACTTTTTCTATTTTGTATTTTACTCAATACATCTATTAGTTGTAAGCACATTTTACGAGGCAAAGATGTTTACGTGTGAGACAAAGCTTAATTTGTTACCTTACTCTCAAATTACTGTTACTGTGATAGGTAGTAGCACGAACTAAGCATAGTAATGGATGATCATTTCAACATACACACAGGAACAAGTTTCTCGAATCAGTTTAACTAACTAAACATTAATAAATTAATAATATTTATTTTTGATATGTATGAACATTAATTGTAAGATTCTCCTACATTCTTTGAATGCATGTCTAAGAACTTTGCAGCTGAATTCTGCATACATTTTCTATATGGTGATTTTCAATAATTGACCTTCTCACAAATATTGATACACCTAGCAGTAAATCTGTTTATGTAAGATTCATGGAATTTTGAAAATGACTTTTAGTTAGTTTATGTAGAAAGTAGTCAAAGTAATTAATTAACTTTATACCAAAGATGGGAAGTGTAATACTGATAAATATACATTTTTTTCTTATGTTATTTGCAAGGTAGAAGTTCTAGTAATTGCTGTTATTAGCTAAGTCTTAGTTCTATTAGTGAAGTGCATGCTTTTACATTACCATTGATCATTAAGAGAATGTTAATCTATAATAGCTATTGCACGTTACGCATCGTTTTGTGTTACTTCGTCAGTTAAATATTAGAAACTGGTTTAGTTATGTGACTGAATAAGGTTTCATTTTTTCTTTTGTTATAGGTTATTTATTATTTTTAAGTTATGACACGTAGTTGTTTCCTATATTGTATGCAGCTGACGTAAAATGTACATACCCACGTGATACAATTTGTTGAGTCATTAACTTTGACATTGAGAGATTTGTGTATAGTCTCTTAGAATTTAGAGAGAATGATATTTCTCTACGAAAGAGAGATAAAAGTTTAATTTAGCCAGGAAAAAAATAAGAAAAGCAATTGTTCCAGAAGGTACATAATTTTGATGTCTGCTATATTATGTTGATAATGCACTGAAATATATAAATAAATTATTGTAAGTTCGCTCTTTTGTTTTATACCTTAAGGTGTCCAGATGCCCTGATTTTTAGATTGTCACCTAGCTCCTGCGACTTTATTACGGGACGCACAACTTTTCTACTTTTAAAACAACTTTATCTAATTAATTGTTAGTTTCATTTTCAGATACTGAGAATGTGAGAAATCGTTCCAAGGTAAATGTAATTTACTCTTAGTCAATTCTTTCGTTTTCTTTAAGCACTTCTTCACTGCAATATTGACTTACTACTCAATCGTTCTTGTATCATAAAGTATAAACGCATTTCTTTCAATGGCCATTTTCCTCTTGTTTGCATTATTTGTTACGTGTAATGAACTCTCATTTATGTGACTGTTATAATATTCATATTACCGCTCGGATGTCAGGAAAATCCACCCCAAAGATAAGTTAAATTACAACAGTAACATGACGAGCAATTTTACTTCCTTGGATATTAGAGAGATATAAATCATCGTGTATCGTAGAGATGCATTTTGTGTGTTGTACGTTATAGACTACGCACAGTAAATGTAGTTACTCCGTGATTAAATAATACAAAACTCCAAAACTTCAATGTGTGTTTTTTATATAGAAGATCCGTTTCAAAACAAAGATCGTCGTGTGTTGTCAATCTGATATTTTTCAACATACAAATATAGTAACATTAGTAATATTTTAACATATTAAATAAAAGAGACAAACTATAGAGTGGGACACAAATTATGGCATGTGGATTAGCCGAACAAAACGAGGGCTGTGAAGCGACATTGCCATATGGTAAAGGGATGTAACTAAGCAGGCGAAAATGAATTATGAATCGCTTTTTTCGTATGCAAACTGACGTGAATGTGTACAAAGGCGTGACAACATCACAGCCCTATCATTTGCTAACAGCGTTTAAAGGGAACTGGGAGCACCGCTTTCAAATGCCATAGATGCTGTTCCTTAGCATTGTTACTCTAACTTACCTTGGCAATTTGCTTATTAAATAGACGATTTTCGTTTTGAGGCATGTTTTAATATATGGCTTTACCCATGAGCTTGATGTAGTGAAATAGCGACACCGAATTTAGGTTGTAGTTATTTATTTACAGGTTAAGAAAAATTACTGTAATGTTACATATTACGTGTTAATATATGTAGAAAGTTTTGAACTAAGATAGTGTACATATACAAAAGTAGTAAGACTAGAACAAATATCTCATCTTAATAGATACAGTAGTAGACGAGTAGACATGTATTTGGAATTTAGCACTAATGAAAATTCAACTATGTTAAATTGTTTTGTTTCGTTATAGTATTAGCTCTGTACGTGCGTATGAAATCACGTGTTGGACAGATTTTTATTTTTGGTTTTGCTGCAATTTAAATGTAGTTTTGTGAAATTTTCACGATAAAGAAAATTACATATGTAATTATAATTCATGAGTATATGTATAATTTGATTTATCATTCATTGTTTTTGGTAATTATGTTGTCAGTTCTATCAGAGGCATACATACGTAAAAAGCTATTTTTTTAAAAAAATGTATTTGATGTAAAAATTCCCTATAGTTGTAATTATCGCTTTAAAAAAAGTAGCAAAGTTCGTGAATGTTCAAGCTATTCACTTCAATCAAGAGTTTTGAATATTTTGTTGGGAGCATGTGGGTTAGTGGTAGAGAATTTATCTGTGATAAGGAGCTTCCTTCGTACTATTCTAAGCCATTATGATTGTGTCTGGAGTTTTTCTGTTTTCTTACAAACGTACCAATTCACTTTGATCTATTAGTTTTATTTTCTAATGCCTACAAGGAATACAGTGAAACGCAGAATTTTTTCAGGAGATTTTTCCCCATCGCAATCGGTTTTTGATGTTTTTAAACTTTGACGTATTATTATCAAATAATATGTATGCATAAAGCTGTCAAAGTGGAAATTAAAGTACACCAAGAATGATCTTGTTCCTAATCCGCAAGTATACTGTCTAGAAGTCACCCTTGGAAGTTCATACGGTTAAGACCCAGCGTTAAGTAGAACAGTGCGGGGGTTCAGAGGCAGAACGCTCAGCGCTGATTTGAAGACCCCTGGTTCGATCTATGTGATGTCAGTTTCTAATAGACAGCATTGTGCTCTAGACTGTTTTTCACTCCACACATCAACACACTAATTCTTTCATAACAATTGCATTGGACGATCATCCGTTTTCTTGAACATACTGTATAAAGTTTAGTCGCAGGACATTAAGACAGACATTTCATTCCCTTTCTCGTGTTAAACTGTAAATTCTAATCTTGTAAATACATGGCTCTGAAAAGGGTCGTTTAACTCCCAACAAACATTCTTCGTAGTTGATAATACATTTGGATGAAAATAACGCATATTACAAACTCGTGCTTTCTCCCATTTTTTAAATAAAAAACTTGCTCCTCTATTGTTGCAGTTTAAAACTTTTTGGGGTAGTTACTAAATCAACGCGTGTTTACCGTCGCTAACGTTGCGAACAGTGTAAATTCGCAGAACGGATGTTATACTTAAGTTAATTTAGCATTTTAGACTGCATAATTTGTGAAGTTTAATTTCCATGCACGTTGTTTCGTAAAGATCTTTCAGAAGCCAATTTGCGTCGTAACCATGTTTCGAGTATTCACAAACGTTTGTGGAGGATTGTTTTATTTGTTTGTTCCAGTTAGTATGTCCAAGCCGGTTAAATCATTTACATGGATGATAGAGGCTGTGGGTCAATCCTACGACTATACATACCATAAGCAAATCGAAATCCTGTTGGAGAAGCTACTTACAGTATTGGGCTTCTAGATTCTAAAGAACAATTGAAAGAGCACGTTACTTTAGTGGTAGAACATTCACTTCCGATTTTCCAGTCCATGTTAGTTTCTGGACCGATATGGGAAGATTTTTCACGGAGTTCTTTGCTTTTCTTTTACGGTCTCATTCTACCAATTCTCATCAGTCCCTCAAACTTATCATCTTTTACCATTTACCTGAAGGATACAATCATAGGAAATTATAACTTTCATTAGTTTCATTTTTAAATTAAAGAATGAATAAGCATTAGAATGGGTGAATAATATCAAAGAATTATCAATGCGTGAATTAAATTTGAATGTTAATATAATTAGAATAGTAAACTAAAGAACAACATTAAAAAAAAAATACAAATGCTAAAAGTTATGGGAGAATAAGACATATGTATAGTAAACATGGTTTTCCAGGAATGAGAACAATATGAATACGGTAACACAAATATTCTGAACCATACAACTTTAGTTACAAATGTATATGTTGAAACTGAAATTATATGTAGAGAGCAACAGCAACACTCTGGTTTATTATTGTGAAATTTTTTGGTGTACTGACCTTATACTTTATTAATTTTAATGTTGCTTTCCTGTAAAATTCGACTCACTGTTTATACAGAGAATAACATTAAACTTCAGTTTAGAATTACATACAATAAATATTACTCCGAATATTCCATTCTTATTTGAGTATTCTTATCCTAGAAAAGTTTCGAAATGAGATAGAAAATATCAACAGAAAACAATATTCAGATGTTGATACAAATAATTTGAATTCAAGTTAGGGTTAAAATAGTACAGATTTAAAATAAAATTGTTTCACAGTAAAATGTTTTATATCTGTGGAATTATAAAGTGTGTTTATGTATTTTAAATTTAAAACTAATTTGAAATGTTAGTTTTCTAAAATTTTATTTGGTATTGTATTGAAGGTATTGGAGTATATATATATATATATATATATATATATATATTGCGAATGATAAGTCGAGTAAAATAATGGGACGATGCTTAGGAATATTCTTATATGAGATTCAATAGTAGTCGCAGTGTAAATTTCATGAAATGAAAATAATGTATATTAGAATGATGTTTCTGTTAAATAAATTTCCATTGAGTCAAAATATAGTATAATTTCGTTAAAGTTTTGCAGTATAAATTTATTTTTCTTTCAGCTAGAGATGGATCGATACTTCAATGTCTTGACTAATACTAGGGGCACATTTTTTAAATTACATATCAGTTTCCTAATTTTTAAAAGACTGATCAAGCATGAAGAACCAGGAAAAATAGCTTCGTTTTACTTTGCACGGATGAGTATCAATAACATTCATTCTCGGTGATATAATATTCTTGGTTTTCCATTCAAGATTGATTTTATTTTTTGAGATTGCTAAAGTAATTCACCACTTTCGTACTAACAGTGCTACTAATATAAACAGTAGAAAGTGAAGAATATGGAAAAGAGAGGGTGGAAGAAGAAATAGAAGAGTTTGTAATATATGGGGCCTAGTACTCAGATATTTTACGGCACTGGGCCCAAGAAAGGTTTGCGCTTCTCCTTAATTTCTTTGTCCACTTACATTGACCTTCGAACGTCGAGGTGGGGTGTAGAGAACAAAATGCACAGACTGCCCTGGCAGCTAATAAGCAATAGCCTTAGTTTCTTTTAGTGCCAGTAGCATCATAACACGAAAACTTGACATCGCTGTAATGCCACCCACATTTCCCTTAAATTTCCACCTTGTGGACAGCTTCTTATTTTTCGCAAGCCATACTTTGATATCTTTTTAATATGCCACCCTGGCCCTGGCTCTTGTGATCCTTGTGTAAATACGGGCCTTAGTGTGTAGATTCCTAAATCATGTAAAGCTACTAGTACCTGTCCAAAAATGCTAAACCCGAAATAATATAATGTACAACTCGTTTACAAAAACAAGACAGGAATATTAGGGAATGGAACTATAAAAGCTTCCACGACATGCCTCAAACGACAGCTTAGATTTTATCGACAAATTGCAGTAACTAATGCAGGTGAGACGATGGATATCTTACGTACTAATACAATATTAAAATTTGAAATGTAGTTTAAATGAAGAGAATAACTATCTGTATACTTTTTGACGTTAGAATTTTAAATTACGTAAGCTTTTAAACTAATTTTTCTCTCAGTAAATCGAGCATTATAAGTATTTTCTTTCAGTGAAACAAGCTTCGGGAATCATTCATAATATTCAGAAAATGAGTATGAGTATTTTATTTTCATACGAGAATGGAGTCAAATATAACTGCAATCATACTCCTCTGCATCGTGTACTTGTAGTACGAGATTGCGTAAATAAGGCGCTGTGGGAGGCGCTCTCCTGGTTCTGAGTCAATATGCCAAGTGGCGTCAACCGATAACGACGCGTTTCGTTTCTCTGGCACTTTGTTTGTCTATAGTCCACTCATGATACGTAGAAATGACAGATTCTCACGAACAACTTCCAACTGTGAACTTTCGTTTTTTAATCGGCAAGAACCAGCAGAAACTGTTGTGATGATGCAAACAGCTTATAAAGAACATGCTCTCAGTAAAACACAATCACAAACAATACAAGTTAGTTACAAGAACATGCTCTCAGTAAAACACAAGAGTACGAAGGGTTTGCTTGGTTTAAAAGGAGGAAACGACCATTCAAGTTCAGCTCCGTACCAGTTGTCCTTCAAGTGCGCAAATCGAGGACAACATTTCCAAAACTCCGTGATCTCATCAGGGAAGACTAATACAGAACGATCGACCAACACGAAAATTTATCCAGGTTATCTTGGAGCACGATTCAGCGCATTTTGCACGATGATTTGGGAATACGACGAGTGGTTACTAAGTTTTTGCCCAGAATTTTCACCGACGAGCAAAATGACCGTCGCGTGAAACCTTGTGGTGCAATGAAGAACGCAGTCATAGATGATCCAGAGTTTTTCAACAAAATCATCACAGGCGACAAGTCATGGTGTTATGAGTACGATCCAGAAAGTAAATAACAATCAATTCAATGAATGTCACCTGGCTCGCCTCGTAAAAAAAAAAAAAAAAAAGTCAGGTTAAATCAAATGTGAGACGATGCTGATTTTTTTTTTACATCACAGGATCGTATACTCAAAATTCGTCCCTCATAACCAGGCCATACCAACAATGCTATTTAGAGGTGTTGAAACGGCTGCGCAGAAGTGTGGCGCGAAAACGTTCAGCCTCGTGGAATTTCGGCGAGTGGTTCCTGCATGATGACAATACTCCCACGCACACAGCTCTTAGTGTTCACCGGTTTTTGGCCTCAACGCAGACTATTACCTTGAACCACGCGCTCTATTCACCAGATTTGGCACCCACGGACTTCTTCCTGTGCCGTCAGATGAAAAGGCATTTGAAAGTCAAGGATTTTGCCGATGTCGACGAAGTCAAACACAATGTCACGACAACACTAGCAGGTATCAAAGAGCTCGAATTTGCAAGGTGTTCCCAACAATGGAATGAACATTTGGACAAGTGCATTAGTACTAATGGAGTGTACTTTGAGGGTGATTAAAGTTCATTTTTTTAAAAGTTGTATTAATTTAAAAAACAAACAAATAAAGCCCATGCATTTTATCAGGAAATTCCGGTTATTTTTGGATCCCTCTCATGTATGTAAAGCTATGTATCTCTGGTCCTGAATGAAATAATATTTTACCTGGTCCCTTATTTTCTTTGAGATGCAATAAAAGTAGGCTGTTCATTCACTAAGTATGATATGTACGAGGATAAGAAAATAATTTTTCAAAATATTATCAACACATTTTCCTCCATGTAAAGCTATATATATGGACTCCAAGTGGAACTTAAGAAACTTACCATTTTGTATTTTTCTACGAGGTCCTTCTCACGCTAGGAAAGTTTCATCCTAATTCCTCTATTTTTCTTCTTTTTGTTGCAGATAGATCATGGCCACTCCATTAGAAGTTTGCACCAAGGAGAAACAACGAGCAGTGATCTGGTTTTTGTGGCCGGAAGGTGTATCAGGGGCTGCAATCCATCAAAGACTTTCGACACAATACGGAAACAGTTCTTGTCACAACGGAGTGTCTACGAATGGATTGAAAAATTCGAAAATGGTCACACAAGTGTAACGCACGAGGAAGGAGCCGGACGACCATCTACGGCTATAAATGATGACAACATTGAGCGTGCATGTGACATGTTTCTGTTAGACAGACGAGTGATTATTGATGAAGTGGCACGTCGTTTGAAAATTAGTCATGGTTCTGCGAATACAAAATCATCCATAAGAAACTTGGGTTTCATGAAATCTGTGCAAGATGGGTTCCAAACCAACTCTCAGTGTTGCGTAAACAACGCGCTTGGACATCTGTCGGAAAAAAAAAATGGATTGCTATGGTTCCAAAGTGACGGCTTCTTAGACAGAATCATCACTACTGACGAAACATGGATCCATGATTACGAGCCGGAGAGTAAACGAGAGAGTATGGAGTGGAAACATCCATAATTGCCCAGCACAAAAAAGTTCAAAAACCAACCATCCGCAGGAAAACTGATGCTTACCGTTTTTTTTTTGGGGGGGGGGGGCGCACAAGGCCCAGTATTGGAACATTATCAGGGGAATGGCACAATAATAAACAGTGCATGTTACAGTGACATGCTTACTAATAGGCTAAGGCCTGCAGTTCGAAGCGAACGCAGAGGACTATTGTCAAAAGGTGTTGTGTTGTTGCATGATAATGCCCTTTATATACCGCTGCCCACATTGTTGAAACGCTCCGGAAACTCAACTTTGAAGTAATGGCTCATCCTCCGTATAGCCCTGATCTTGACTATTCTGACTACCATTTGTTTGGTCCACTCAAAGAGGCATTAAGAGGCCTTTGATTCACCTCGAATCAAGAAGTGAAGAACGCGGTTTATGCGTGGCTCGCGCTCAGCCAAAACCTTTTCTGAGGGCATCAGGAAGCTTGTGCAACGATGGACCAAGTGCGTTGAAAAGCAAGGGGGCTATGTTGAAAAATGTTGTTAAGACGAGTTTCCTATTTTTATTACGAACAAAGTTATAACTACATTGCGGATACTTTTTGAAGTTCCCTCGTATATATATACACACTTCGGCAATAAGCAACTGTTTTTTGATTATCATAAATGATTGAGGTAACCTCGTATAAGGGTGTAAAATATTAATTGTCGTAAGTTTCGACTTGGGTTCAGAGATATATCGTTTTAAATTTTAAAAAAGAGCGTTGATAATTTTTCGGAAAGTTAGTGCTTTATCTTCGTACCTGTCACACTTAGAGAATAGCCAGCCCACTTCTTTTTATACATCTTAAATGAAAGAAGGAGCCTGATAGAAGGTTATAAAATGATAATTTTCTTAAGTTTTGACTTGGCACCAGAGGGCCTTATACGAGCCTTTTCCACTGCACATTTTCGCGCTGAAAGACACTTTTGTAGTGTTCCTAGTTGGCTGTCTGCCTTCTAGCGGCAAATTCATGATGCACGATACCCTTAAAATTGAAAATATATATATATATATATATATATATATATATATATATATATATATATATATATATATATATATATATATATATATATATATATATATATATATCTTATATATATATATATATATATATATATATATATATATATATATATATATATATATATATATATATATAGTCTTCACATTCGACCGACTTTGTCGCGCTTTCTTTGGTCTTGGTGAATCTGGGCTCTTCCACTGAGAAGATTGGGCCTTTGTTTCAGAGTCATATCCATAAACCCATGATTCATTACTTGTTATTACCCTATTCAAGAAATCTGAGTCCATTTTGGCTCGATTAAACAGATCTTGGGACACTTCAAGTCTGTGTTGTTTCTGCTCGTGTGACAACACTTTTGCAATTAATTTTGCGGACACTCGACGTGTGTTCAAATTATCAGTTACAACTGATTGATCCGCATAGAAACTTAAATTCAGGTCTTCAGCCATCTCCCTAATTGTACGTCTACGGTTCGAGCGCACTAAATCACCAACTTTCGCAATGTTTTCGTTAGTTTTTGATGTTGAAAGCCGTCCAGACCGAGGGTCATCCTCTTATGACTCGCGGCCATCTTTGAATCTGTGAAACAACATAATCACGTTTGACCGGCTCAGATATTTGTCTTGAAAACTGTTTTTAAGAGTTCGTAAATCTCTGAAGCAGATTTCCCCAGTTTTAAAACAAAATTTCACACAAACGCATTGTTCCAATTTTTCATCCATTTTGCTACCGCCAAGACACACACACACGCCCACACTTAAGTGATTGCTACGCCGTGTGCTAAATAAAGATATTTCGGTGCATGTTTTAACATGTCTCAAGGACACCAAGCCACCGCTTCCATGCTAACAGGCGATTATGGCCTACCGCTCACTGGCGACAAAACAGTTGCGCAACTATCTCGTCGTTGTCGCCTGCAGTCAGCAACTTCACGGAGACAAAACAGTTTTGTTGCCATACCCTCGCTCACTGGCGACGGCAACAGAAAAGTTGCCGAGCATTTGATATCACAATTTACATAATCGGCAACCGGAACAGTTCACATAATCGCTGGTTTTGGACATAAAAAAAAACTACCGCCCATTCCAATGGTTAAATAAATAAATTTAAAAAAACTTTCGAAGGTAGCGTCAACAGGGGCGTTATTTCAGACTTCACTTGAGGGGTGCAAGAGCACCACCGACATAAGACTTTCACGTTTTGTACTAGTATATTAGTAGACAATTGAGTAAAGTATATGTATTCCTCAAACTCTTGGGGAGCAATTGCACCTCCTGTCCCCCCTAAATGACGTCCCTGAACGTCAATGAGTGACACAAATAACAGCATTGTGTAAGCTAATACGAACGGGAATCAATTATTCGAATGAAAAGATAACAAGAATAACGAAAATATAAAACGACTGGAAATAACTAACAGAACGAGACTAACAAAAGCGGCAATCCGACAACACTGTACAGTAATTGTACTCTCAATGTTCTACGTATAGCCATAAAATAAAAATTGGCTTTCTTCATTCTTCCCGCGTATTCTTCACGTTTTAAAATCGGCTGTACAGTTTTTTTCTTTTTTATATTTGAAATGGAAACCAACTTGAAAATGATAATTTTATCTGTATTTTTTTCTAGTTGTGGGAAATTAATGAAAGTAGTAGTGTATAGTATGACAGCGATATGTCATTATCGAAAAATATACCTACCTGTTTTGTTTTTTCTTGGCTGAAAGCTCATTCTAGTTTCTTATCACAGCGAAACACACTTCCTTCCATAATTTCTTCTTTATATATATTTCTTCTTTAACGCTGAGCGTTTCTCTATATCCTCAATTAATTTTTCATAGTCTTTATCACTAAAACATGCTAGTCACTAATCAAAGAATGTATTAGTTTCCATTGCGAACACTTCCTGTCACGCGCTACACACGGAACGAACTGTTACGTGAAAAAACTTGTAGAAAACATTTATTTTTTACCTTTCTATTTGGAGGTACCTCGGCAACTTTTCTGTCGCCGTCGCCTCAGTGAGCGGACTCCCATAAGACTCAATGCATTTTTAGATGTTGCGCAACTGTTCCGTCGCCGAGCTGTTGCCCTGCTGTCGCCCTGCTTGGCGACACCTCGGCAACTTTTCTGTCGCTGTCGCCTCAGTGAGCGGACTCCCATAAGACTCAATGCATTTAGCCAGAGCAACAAGATAGTTGCCCGACAAAATGTTGCCAGTGAGCGGTAGGCCTATATCTACTCCTCCTGAGCAGTGTTGCCAACTGTCTTAAAACTTTCCAATCATACCATCTAGAGTAAAATGTGTTAATATTTCGAAAACTTACTGTTATCCTTTTACTAATATTATTTAGGGAAGTGACACTATTACATGCATCTTAATTGAAGAAAGGTAATTCATGAAAGAGTATGGAATAATACTTTTCTCAAGTTTTAACTTTGCACTAGAAGTACATGGATTACTTTACATTATATAAAAAGATGAATATATACTGGCAACATTGTATTTTTCTTTAAATTTTCGGAACTCAAAAGTCTGCTAAAATCACCACAGTTGAAAAGTGAGCAAACTTTATGATCATTCTTCGAAAGTGCTATTAGTTATTGCCTTCTTGTACTAAAATGTGAGTTACGTACGTTTTTCGGAGAAATAACCACCAGAGTAAAAATTATTTCGTTGGATTTTAATCTTTTTCGTTGCTTTTACAATTCTATAAACAAACCTGAAGTGATCTAAAATAATTTTAGAGACACTTTATCATCATCTTGGCAATATTTTTTAGACAGAAATCTACATTTGAAAGAAACTTAAGTAGGATTTCTTAAAATATTAATTTCATAAATTTTGTTTGCATAGATTGTATTGCATTTTATTTAGTGTAATTTACTTACAATAGGAAGGAACTGTAGTTTTAATGTTTAGTTTCGATTTGATTGGCATCATATCATATAGAATTAACGAAAGTGAAAAGAAGATAAGTATTTTATAAATCAATTGTTATGCAACAAATAAACTATAAACGTGATACAGTATTTGTTAACTCGTTACCTGGGAATACAGACAAAGATGAGAACACGGAGAAAAATGTTACGGATCCGGTACAGATGCAGATGCAATACTTTATACCCGCGCAAACCTCTATTAATAAGGATGGTTATGTGACTCATGCTTATGTGCTCAAATTATGAATTCACCTCTGAAAATACAGTAGACATATCTAGAAGAATTATCTTCTCCCTTCACTGATACCAGACAGATCCATAGGGAGGAACCAAAGGATACTTTAACTCTTTTAAAATCCTGTACGTAAGAATGTTGGCAGGAAGTGTTACAAAAGAGTACACATACTGATGTAGTATAAGTTTAATGTCATATAGACTGAGGTTTTTAAGATAAACAAGATTAGCAAGAAACAAGATGTAGTGAAGATTCTGAGTATATGTCGTAAGGAGAAAGATTGGGGAAAATATACAAGGGTAATAGTATACAACAGTTCCTCATCGTGTTCCGTACTCGAGGATAGTTCTTACCCTTGCAGCACGTACAGAAATGGTGGTATTTCATGTACAAGTGGTAATAGAACACATAAGAAACCCAGATCATGTTGTATTCACACTGGAATATGCAGTATGAGTACACCGTGATCTGCGTTTCTTATGTGTGCTATTACAACTTCTACATGAAATACCATCACGTTTGTACGTAATGCAACAGTAAGAACTATCCACGAGCACGATACATGCAATATGCGTTCAATCCCCCCCCCCCCCACACACACATAGTGAAATATAAAGTACAAGGGCACTACAGAGGCGCACATAAAGTGCACTGTACTCGAGGATACTTCTAAGTCTTGCACCACGTACAGAAATGGTGGTATGTCATGTACAAGTTTCAGTCGATAAGTAAATGAAAGTCGCTTTGTTACCCCATTTTCAAGTTCCTAGATCCTCAATGAATAATCCGTAAAAGACTGAACTTCGTGAGTCCTCAGAAAATGATGAGGAACTGTTGTATACTATATCATATACAAGTATATGAATATGCAAGATTCAAAGAGAAGTCTGTTAAGAAGTATTAAGAATTAAAGTATGATTCCAAATGAGTATTAGGTTTATTGATTTATATGTAATGAACATGGAAGTTCCAATTACTGTTCGAGACAGTTTATGATAAGTATAATTTAAACTACTAGCACTAGCCAAATTCTTCTTTTAACTCATAAAATAACACTAAAGGATACTTTAACTCCCTTAAGATCCTGTTCGTAAGAAATAATTCAGTCCTTCAAACGTAATTGACCTATGTTTCCTGTATATTTGGGGAAATCAACTACACTTGTGACACGTAGGTAATAACACGTGGAAACATTATGTGCATAATTACTTCTTTGAATTCAGAGCATCATCTAAGCAATTTTGAAAAACATACATAGAGTGTTTGTTACGTCGACTTATCCATTGATTACTCAGTTTGGGAAACACATAGATAGTTTGTTACGTCCACTTATCCATTAACTACGCAGAGCTGGGTTGTCGTACTTTGAATTTAACATGATATTAATCTCTAAGCTTCAGGACGAAGCAAAAACGCAAATTGTGTTTCGTGTTTTTCATTGTAATTCCTGATTAATATGTGTGGTATCACAACAAAACATCGGGACCAAATTAAACGCTGATTATCAGAACTGTAAATTCCATTTCCTCTTAATTGATCAATCGACATCAATTATTTACATGTCACAAGTGGTAGAATAATGAATTGTGTTCATTATCCTTGCTTAATAGAAAGTCGTATTTCATTTCCATGGTGTTGGACAGGATAGATTGTCACTTTTTTTTTCTAATTGTATATACGCGGTTTTAACACAAAATTCGTATAAATTATTTTCATTTTGTTAATGATTCAGCATATCACCATTTAATTCTGCTGAATGTATTTTCGGTTGTTTTATTTTTTCATGGAATTTATGTCAAATGATAACATCTAACAGATTAGATAGCTATTTAATGCTTTTTAACACTGTTTTTCGATTTCTGTTTCCATTTTTTTAAAAGCTTGCCAATTCTACGCTTAAAAGATTGGTATATCGAAAAGGCAAGTTAGGTTGCAAATGAAACACTATTTTCAATTAGTTGAGAATGTTCGAAGAGCATTGCCAGAACCAACTTAAAAAGAATTATTTTTTCTTATTAACTTCTACAGGCTTTATACTAATTGTTCTATAAACTGGTTTCGGTTTCCGAGGTACTGCTCCTGAAATCTCCCGAAATTCGAACTTTTTTGGCCAATACCTGGGGAACGGTCGTCTGTTGGCAAGTGGCCACCGGTTACTATTTGGAACCAAAATGTTCACCATTCTCTTTTGTATTGATCAACACCAATATGATCGCTCTATGACTTACGGTTCCAGAGATATGGCATCTTAAATCTCCCGAAATCGGAACTCTTTTAGCCAATATCTCGGGAACGGTAAGAGTGACGCGCAAATTTCATCACTTCTTTAGATAGTTTTTGAATCTCTATCGAATAGAGGGCTCAAAATTGAAAAAACTGCAAACAACAGACAGACACACAGACATAGAGAATTCAGTAACGAACTTTTTAAGTCCGTTGAAAATAAATTAGTGTACATCAGACGAAATTAACTCTAAAGCTTTATTTAAAGATATTCTGAGTTCTGCCAGAAGGATAGTACGAGCGACTAAGAATTCTGACTTATTTCTGAAAAAACTGTTAACTGTTATACAAATGTTTGCGTTCTAAATTAAACTAGTACTTTGAACAGATTTAATTCGGACTGAATTCTTACACCAATAAAATACATATAAAATTAACATTAGCTCCACCGTCATTAACACCTCCGTCCTTGTTGCTTTGTTTGTTTGTTAAAGTTTAGCTTCCTTTTGCAACACCGAGACTATATGAGATATGGACCTAAAGTTTAAGATGGAATCCGAACCAACGTAATGCGTTCAATTTTTTAATGTTCTCCACCGGAATCGAATCCGGGACCACATGTACCAAAAGCGCACGCGCTAGTCACTAGACTAACAGGAAAGACAGCTCTTGTGGCTATATCTCTGAATTAAGATTGCCAACTGGCCGGTATTTTACCGGCAGACCGGTGTTTTTGCCAAGCTCAACTATATATATTTCAAGGTTTAAAATATGATTGCATAAGTTTTTGTTAGAAGGGGAGATGTAATAAAACCAACGTTTCGCGATAAACACAAAAGTACTTTTTACATGGTAAAAAAAGATTTTTAGTGCTGATGTTTTTACTTAAAGGTCTAGGTCAGATATGTTTACAACCACTTGTCACTTGATCAAAAATATTTAAATTCTTTTACAATTATACAGCGTGGTCCGGAAGAGGGCGTACCCCTAATTGGTGTTTTTTGACGGTTTTAGGTTTTACCCACATCTGTTTGGTAACATTGCTTGGCATTGTCTGGTAACATTGCTTGGTATTGTCTGGCAACATTCCTATCCATGTTCATTTGTTTACTGTTTGGTAACAGTTATTTGGAGTGAAGTTGGAGTAATCAACAATGTGTGCATCTTCACCAGCTCCCTTTGCCTGCCCTCCAAGAAGTCCCTATCTGACGACACCAGACAATACTCTCTGGGGTTTCATAAAGCAACAAGTAAGAAACACTCGATACCACACAACACAGGAATTATGAGCAGCTGTGGAACACGCCTTCAACCTTGTGACTCCGAAGTACCTCCGCAAAACATCTGCGAGAACTTGGCGCAGAATTCAGCTGTGTTATGACATGGATGGCGATTATACCGATGTTTATGACCCTTAAGACTTCAAGGTTGAAACTAAAGGAGGGTACGTCCACTTGCGGACCATCCTGTAGTAACCGTTTATTTATTTATTTTTTGCACATATTCCCTTTTAACAATGACTTCAAAATAAGTTGCATCTTTTGTTGCATTCTGAGTTGCTTCACGTGATTTAACTATAGATATGACTAACCGTTAAATCTAGGGACTGTTGACAAGTAATTTAGTTTATATAGTATATTGAAATAGGCTATCACAAAAAAAAAATCATCGAAAAATTTGCTCCTTCAATTTCTGAATCTTCTGATTATTCCCACATGAAGAAAATTATTGTTTTGAAAAAAAAAAAATCGATACTTCTAGGAGGACTGTTCATAACAAATAATACTAATATAGAGCACACGTATTTCAAAAATAAAAACTAATATCACAGAAATGTTTGGTCTTCAGTGTCTATTCTTATGAAGTAAATCAATGTTAAACAAATAAGCAAACAAACGGAAAAGTTCATACAGACATTATGACAATAAAGCTACTTTCATGAACATTTATGTATGTCTTTGTTTTGAAATTTAATGCATTTCCCATCTAATTTTCTCCATCGTAACTTACAGTAAAGATAGCTACCAATAACAAAAGTGGAAAAGTTTGCTGGATCAAGATAATTTACAGTAACTTCTTTCCGTTCATGGAAAATGGCACTGATGTTATACACTTACATGGTCGATAAGGTGCTACTGCAGTGTCCTTTGTTACATGTTTTCACCTTGGACTTGTAATGTGCTCTATCCAAAAGACACGATTCAGAATCTTTTAGTGGCGGAGCAAAGGACTACTTAGAGGAAGTGGAGGATCCCTTACATTTTGTTAAGAAAGGTGGAGCAGATTCATGAAGTATGGAATTATGTCCAAGCAAGTAATGGAAACTTATTGATAGAACATGGATATCTCGAACAGTATCAACATGGCGAAGAAATTTCAGTGTTGTGCGCGGTTGCATAACTACATCAGGAAATGAGTATTTTCGTTTTCTATCATTTTATGTATGTTATTTTATGATTGACGACAAGTGTGACTCACTAAAATATGCATCCATTGCGCTAACTGAAAAGCCACGTGCTCGACCTTCACGAAGAAATGGCACCTCAGTGCTGCAAACTTAATGTGGTACGCGTTCATTCTGTTGAACTTTCAACAAGTTTTTAAAAGGTATTTGCAGTCAACTTGAATAAAACGTGCATTGCACATAAAATATTGTACATTTAATTATCTTTCAGATGTTTTTTTTCTTGTTGAAATAATTATCTTCAAAAACAACAGCGGTACAGTTTACAGCGAACCTTGGTAAACTCTAAAATTTGTTTAGGCGCTTAAACAAAATGATTTCTCAAAAGAAAACCGAATATCTTTAAAAAAAAAACAAAAAAAACGAATGTATGCCTGTTTTCTACTCTCTAAATATTGCACAGCTTTGTGTTCAAAAATTTGAAAAACAAGACATTTTGTCATCATCCAAAATTGATTTATTTCATTTCGATTTACCCGGAAATTTTCCCGGTTATTCCTTATAATCACAGAAGTGTACTCCAGACGGTGGGTATTGTGGGCCGGAGTCAACTCATGTGGTGCCAACTTTTTAACCTTGCCAATTGCACAGAGCTTCCTAACGACAGTATATGGAGTATGCGTAACTCGTGTGCAATGGCAGGATCACTTCAGGAGCTCATCCAATCATAGCACTTGTTGCTGCCCACGGGGCTCATTTTGGAAAGGTGTGTCACAAGATCGAAATATGCACTGTTAGTGGGTTTTTAGAAGCTTGCTGTGCAGAATGCCCTAGTAAAAATTACTTGTAATTTTGTGTTTTCCATTGTACACTTCCATACGTCATGTTCAATAACGCATTATCTTCTGACTGTCTGAGTACCCCAACCTATTTGCGTCAGAGTTTGTGACGTTAGACGCGTGACCTTAGTATGTCCCTGTGTTGTGTGGCTGAGGTGATTTTTCCATTATAGATGTCTAAACAGACATTTAGTTTACACCAATTTACAGCATGTCCATAAAAATACTATTATACTTTAAAGTGGAATTACGCCGCTTTAGATAATCGTATTCAAATGGAATTGGTCACATTTGAAAGAAAAGCTTAAATATTGTTTACTATACCCCATAGACATTGAATGTAGGCCCCAAGAATGGCGATGCAGACATTAAGACGATATTCCCATTACCGCCACACACACTCCAAAATATCTGATGAAATGGACTGGATGGCAGCACTGATACGAACTTATACTAATTGCAGTTTGTACGAGCGAAACTTCAGTCGAAGGAACTTAATACAGTGGATTTAGTGATGTTCAACTGCTAACTAGTACTACGAACAGAGTTCTTAGGGCTACGTACAAATGCCTCCACAATTCCACAATTGTTCCACAATTCCCACATTGACAGCTGGTCTCCCTGAATGGTCTTTCCTTTGATGACATATGCAACCACGATCCTCAAAATCACGACACCACTTCAAAATTGACGTTGTGTAGGAGGCTGAAGTTGAAACCTTCGCCTAAAAGCATGTTACATTATACCTAAGTATAATGTATCATGGTCCGTGAATTTTTTGAACTCCCTGTATATTCATGTTCATGCTTAGCTTCAGAAAGACTATTGAAAATTATTTTAAATATTTATTATATGATGGGTTTAGCTTTAAATTGTAATATTCTGTCAAAATAATATAGAAGTAGTGTCAATAAAATTACATATAATATTATATTTTATTAATATTGCATATTTTGTCCTTATTATTCTGTTATGTGGGTTCAAAGGTGTATATTTTGTAGTTTCTTAAAGGTTTTGTACTATTTTCAAGGGAATTTAGACGTAGGGAATCTTCGGAAAGAATTTTTTAAAAATTTAATTTTTTAAATTTCTTCAAAATTATATTCTGAAATTCGGCCATGATGTCTTTTTGGCACATCCCTTTGTTTAGATAGAAATTATTTTTCATTGGAGCAGAGAAATCTCAGTTTCGTTTTGAGGCTTATTCCAGATTTTATCATTGGTTCGGCTCCTTTTGATGTGTCGGGATTTTAGGTGTTATCCTTTTGTTGCGTCACCAAAGAACCAATTAGCTCTCTTCTCCTTGTTATTCTTTGTCTCTTTACCAAAAGCCATGTGGAAGATCGGACATACAATCTAGTTCCTTGTCCATAAATTGTGCAGAAATTAAGTAAATTACCTCCAAGTTTACTGGATTTAATGTGAACTGTGTTTAGTGGTAGACTAAATTGAACGAAGTGATTCTTTTTGGTGTTGAAACGCTCAATGGACGGTGGAGCAGAGTACTGAAGCAAAATTTCCTTGGGGAAGCCGATTGATGGTGGTAACCATGACGAGCTGGAACTTGGTTTTAGGTAATTATTTTGAACGCACCGCTAAAATTTCCAGGAAGAAAATCGGTGCAAACTACAAATAAGTAAGTAATCATCTTTATTATGATGAAACTAAAAAGAAACTGAAAGAAATAAAACGAAAATTTGTGGTTTAGAGTGTTTGAACCTCGAAATTTTGTTTGGATGAAGTGATGGTTTGTAGTTGCTTAGTGGTCATGTCGGATATTAACATGCAGTGCTAAAACGAAAGTTCTGTTTCTCTAGAAACTGCGATCACATCCGTCTATCATGTGAACACGGGTCCTACGCGGATGAGCCAGGGAGAAGGGGTCTCAAATAAAATGATTCGATTAACGCAATAGACAGGCTTGTGCTCCTTGTGAGTGCAAGTCTCATCCCAATATTATTTAGCAACATTTTAATAATGTAATTCCATAAGGAAAATACTTCACTCGAAACTACAATTGATTTTGAGAAAACACAGATCTGCTCCTAATGTACAAAATTTTAAAACCTCTTTTGATTTGGTAGTAGTGAATCCAAATGAAATATGTAAGATTTCCCACCTATGTATCATATTTACTTTGACAACCTGGTGCAGATATACTTTGTGCATGCATCATGATATCTTCTGGCAACAAATTTTCTTTCGATAACTCGCGGAAGTTATCCTATCCTTTTTAAAAAGGAATATAACTCAAACATTTAATACCGTACTTATTAATTCTATCTGAAATTAAATTTTATTTTGTTTTGTTAAAGTAGTAATGTTGACATCATTTACGTCTTTGGAATTCAGGTGTGATTTCAGATGTGATGTGGGCTATGAATGTAATGTGAGTGTTATATGAGTGATATATTTTCTTGTAGTAGGTTAAGTCAATTTAGATTAGATTAGTTTAGGTTAGGGTAGGCGTAGGTTAAGTTTACTATGTGTGTCGATATTTTACTTTCCTTGTGTTAATCTATGTCTGTGGTGAAAAATAGAAAGAAGAGACACAGCAAAGTGAAAATGTTCCGTGCACAGAGAGCAGGTGACCAAATGTGTGTAAATCCTGCCGCCGGAGTCACTGTTCAAAGACACAAGAAAACAAAAATAAAATATAGTAAATGTGAGGAGTTCTACCCCACCAACCACCTTATTAAGTTGTTGCATAAAGAAAATTGATTACGTATACTGATGTCAGCTTAATGTCAATCTGTCATGAATCCTAGTAATTCTCAGATGTCAACGTATTTTATTAGTAGTAGTAGTACTATGCATTGGGATTTTGATTCAGTAAAGATTTTGAAGAAATGGAAACATTACGTAATTATATATTGCCAGATTTTTCTGTTAAACATAAAATTAAACATTAACTTGTAGAACCATTAATATGAGTGATTTAAAAAATTCTTCTTCCATATTGTTCACGATATAGCTGTAGCAATTGTATAAACTTGAAAAGGGTTTTCTTTAATAAAATGTAAAAGTTGTAATCTGACAATTTTCTTTTCAAGTAGAATTCTGGTGTGTAATGGCCCTACCAGAAAAAATCCACAATTTCAAAACAGATTTTTAAAAAAAAAATCCGTTGTGCTAAAAATTCTGTTTTGGAAATTGTGGATTTTTTTCTGGTAGGGCCATCACACACACACAAAACATTAGATTTTCCGTAGTCCTCATTGCCAGCATAACTGGGAGGTCGACATCCTGTGTCGGTAGTTTGTGGTTCGCAACCCGTTTTCACGAGGTGTTGCGGATGACGGACTGCAGGCTGGGATGCCGAGCTGTGACTTGTGATGGAAGAGACCACGAAATTATCTTCTTTGGGCAAATTTGAGTTCCATTTTTCGGGGACAACTGGTTTGGTGAATGGATCGGTGATTGTTGGTAGCATGCCTACACGGGGCCCAGTAGGTTCGCCACCACCAGTCAATGATACATTTACACAGTCCATAGTCCTAAGGAAGGTGAACATCATTCCACATTATTTTATTTTATTTTTATTTTATTAGCTCCACCATTATTTTATTTATATATTTTTTAGAAGTAAAAAGCACACTGAACCTGCACCAGACTCTGTGTGCTGTGATATTCCAAAACACTAACTTCGTTCGTGTGGATCGTGATAACTCCTTTGAACTTATTCTTTAATAACAGCACAACACAACGAAAGGAAATAAATATAGCGTAGCACATTAAGGCGTAAGAGTACAGAAACATAAAAGCTTCCCAAGTGATCTCCAACAGAAACAGCAACTGCCTGCTAAATATCCAACAATGAACCCATTTCGACTAATCACAAGATAAGCATGAGTGAATTTACTTTTTCTGTGTTTGATCCCATCCATTATTGGCATTGTTGTTCATTGTTGACATGCACAAAAATATTTGAGTTTTTCTTTCAAATGTGACCAATTTAATCTAAATACGATTATCCAAAGCGACTTAATACCATTTTAAAGTATATTATTTTTATGGTAATGTACAAACATAACATAAAAAAATAAATAAAAGTTAACCACTACTTTTAGAAGGGTGATCATTTGTCAGATTAGATCATCAAATTTGTCATTCATTTCTCATGAAGAAGTCGTGTTATCCTGTGGCAAGGAAGAAAATAGCTTCTATGGTAAAGTCATCCATAAGAAAATCCGAGAAAAAGAAAAATAAATTGGAGTAGAGGTATACAGCTCAGCTTAATAAGAAACTTGATATATTTTAATATAAATTCATACGACATTGTTCAATAGTATTTTGTTATAAATTTATCTAACAGTCACATTTTTTCCGGGATTGATTTATTATTATTATTATTATTAAGAGAAAATGGATAACGTTACTAATGCGTGCCGATATTACCTTAGTGTTTGTTGATGTGATAGAGTGCTGCCGCATTGACGCGTATATACCGTAATAATTCTATTTTTTTTCTTCAACAACGTTAAACATTGGAAATGTATGTTACACTTTAGGATTAATTGAAACCAGTAAGGATCTCCTATTATTGATCACTTCTCGTATATTTTAATTTTCTGTCATGGCCATAGTCTACAGCTGATGACAAAGAATAAATAATTATTCTTACGTAAAAGGGGTGTCAGATTGTAGGATTAGGAACATATGACCTTCTTATTTGCAAGTCCCTTCGCGTACCACTTGGAGAATTCTCATTTGAAAACAGAGCGAACGAGTTAGGGCGACAGATCCTTCTGGTAATAGATGATTCATCAAGTGACAAATGAACGCAGAGACCTGACGCTGAATGGTAATCTTGTCTCAAAGAAGTACGCGATGCGATGGGAGCTGGTGATTTGTCTCTACACTGCCTGGCAACGGTCGCTAAGACAATGCGAAGGACCTGATTCAACGGCATAAAAGCACAAACACACAGACACGAAAAGGTTTTGCTATCCTTAATACACAAAGGATTAGAGCATTGTCTTACAAACTTAGCGGTACTTAGCTGAATCTCAGCTTCAAGAGGCTTACTGAAGCTTCTAAATTGAAGACAATGTGCGAGTGTGGTGTAATTTTAGTGAAGCTTCCCGCTTAAAGGCAATTAAAGAATTCTACTAGAAGAATTAAGGAAGAACCTATCATTGCTCACACCAACAAATTAGATTACATTTTGAAGGCTTATTTAAAGATTCATAAGAACTACTACAATACATTAAAAGTATTATTACAAATTTACTTCCATGTGGCATTAGGAAGTAACTGAAAGTCATTTTAGCCTTAGTAAACTAATTTATTAAAGAGTTTTAAGAATGGTAATGTAAATTGTATCCACTCAGTTTATAATGATCTCAAATACGAGATGCAGCCAAAATTTCCGAAAATTCTAGTATTTCGTCCAAATTTTATCACTACGAACATTGCCGCTAGTTTTCTCTTTATGTGTATTTCAACTGGCAACCTACCAAGCAGTATCGTGAGTGCATTCGTTTCTTCGTTTTAACTGTTTTCGTCGCATTCTTTTCTGCTATATTTGGAATTCCGAAATACAGTTTCTTTAAGCTGAAGAAAACTATAGCTGAAACCGAATTGTGAAGAAATCTTCTGTTGAACATTTTAGTTGTTTTAAACCAGAGGTTTTCAACCTTTTCTACCTAGCACCCACCCTCATAAAGTCTTCACATTTTACGTCCCCTCTTTCCGCTCGTTGGTCATATTGCGCTTTGTCTGGCTTCTTCTGTGACTTCAGATGATTCAGATGCAGCATGGCATTCTCAAATCTTCAATAATAATAATAATAATAATAATAATAATAATAATAATAATAATAATAATAATAATAATAATAATAATAATAATAATAATAATAATAATAATTTAGGCCCTAGTCTTGATGATTTTTGAAGTCCGTGACTGAAATAGCATTTTACACTTACTTTCGACAATTTTATAACGAATTTTAATACACATGATTGCAGTATTTAGTTTTCAATGACGTACAAATTTTGAATACAAATAGGAAGCAGCAAAAATGTCAACCATGTGAAGCTGCTAAAGCTAAAATGTAAATAGTCATTACAAGGAGTATTTTATTCACAATTTCAGTATATTTCTGTCAGTAACTTCCTCCCTTTTACCAGCGTTTCATGCTCTCGCTCACAACGATCAGGAGTGTCTCCCAGGTTGGAAGCCACTGTTCTAAATGTTTCAAAGACGACTGGGAATTTGTGGAGGACGAGAAACATTTGTCGATTCGACTATTGTCGTACAGAACTTCAGAAAGGACAGCGTGGAAGCATGCACACACATGCATATATATGGCGGATTTCAAGATGGGGGCCATCGATAGCACATGTTCTAAGTTTTCCATACCTGTACTACTTAACCTTACAGTGTTACTTTTGCAATTGTTTTAAAATTCAGCCTTTTATTTGGGTGTTTTGGACCGATATATATATATATATAAGGTTTGTGTAGCAGTTTGCGAAACACGTTCAAATTTTCATCGTAATTTAAAGAACTAACTTCCTCATTTTACAGACTGCGTAAGATAGTAGCTGACTTTGAATGTATCGAGGTTGAGCTTTCTATTAAGTGCTAAATAAGTAATGCCATGAAAAAGACGGAAAATTGGCACTATACAGAACACGAATAAACCTTTATTTCTATGACAAAGAGATAGCTTATTAACACAAATGTTTTAATTTCGTAATACATAATATACGATAGTCAAATGGTGCCGCAATTTAGTTCATTTTTATTTATTTATTTTTAGTTGAGTTGAGTTGATTTTAGTTTAGCGTCCCTTTCAGCAGCGAGGCTATATGAGACGTGGACCTACTGATTAACGTGGAATCCGAACCACATGAGCTCCCGCCGGGAATCGAACCCGGGTCTCCCACGCCAAAGGCGCGTACGCGAACCGCTTAGCCACGGAGGAGCTCTATTTATTTTTAAAAATTGTAAACCTAATATTACTTTTCTTTCAGTATTTGAATAGAAAATATAGGACATTCTAAAATTATTATTTTTTCTGTGCGAATCTTATGAAGTAAAATAAGTAGATGTGTCACACGATTTTTTTTTTTTTTTTTTTTTTTTTTTTTTTTTTTTTACTAGAGCTTCAATCAAGAGAAGAGCAGAAAATGGTCTCTTTTGCTGGTTCCGTGTTTTCGCTAGTTATCTAATTTATGAGTCTGGTTCTATAGGCCATAAAGAGCTACGGCCGGCAGATAGCACACGTTCAACGTAGTCAACACATTGTTTTCCAGGTGTCTTTAATTCTGACTTTCTGGACAGGAGTTCGCTACCTCTTAATTCAGGTAGTTTTCCAATTGTCTCGTGATGCTGGGTTAACTACGAATAAAACCAGTACTCCCATTGGGAAAAATGAAAATGAAATATTTAAGTTTTACGTCCCACGGTTATGCCGGTTAGGCTAAAGGAGACGGTGATTATGAGAAATGAATGAAATGATGGAATTAAGAAAGTGGGAGGAAACAGGAGAACCCCGAGAAAACCCACGAGCACAGTGTTTGTCCACCACAAAGTCCACACGGCGCGAGCTGGGAGAACTCCCATTGGATGGTCAGGAAGGAACTAAGCAAACAGAAGTCACGCGCGTTTAGAATTCGGTTAAGCAGAGGCTCAGCAATATTAAAACAATTCATGAATAACCATGGGTAAACTTTGATGCAAATGGTAACGGGAAAGAGCTCTAGAAGAGAAAGAGTAGCTACACTATGTACTGGTAACTAGTTTGCTGAAATCTTATGCATGGTTAAAGCAGTAGCGGCTCCTGAGTTCTGCAAGAAGGAAGTTACATTACCAGTGGCGGATAAATCAGGTTTCCCCTCCACCTTTGCGACCTCTGGTGGTTTTTCAATGTGAAGGTATTGTTTAAATTCTGATGAGAGGCAAAAATATTACAGGAAAAATAATAACGAGTTTCCATTGCATATATAAATATTATATATATATATATATATATATATATATATATATATATATATATATATATATATATATGTCTTACGTACGAAATTACTGAATTTAATTTCAAATTCTTTACTTAGCACAAAGAATTCAAATTACTCAAGAAGTGTAAATTATTTTATGTTCCAAACACTGCCCAACTTATATCTTCATATTGATTTCTCAATCGATTATTTAAAAAATCACTTTGGTACATACCCATTAACATACATACTTACTAACAGTGTAATTTGAAACGGATACCAAAAACTAAGTGATTGTGAAAAGTTCTTATATACTCTTATAGGTCTATTTAAGAGCTTCTTTTTCCATATACTTAATTTATTTATTAACTTCTAATCAAATCACAATAATATTTTTATAATGCGTTGAAATTCAAGTATGCATATGATAACTCTATAATCTCACGGGCTTTCGACACAGGCGACCTGGGTTCTATTCCAGGTGGGAGTTCTTGGGGTTCGGATCCCACGTTAAGCTATATGTCTACATTTCACATAGTCTTGATGCTCAGAATGTAATGAAGGGTAAATGACGTGTATGCACTTCTTTTCATAGTTCATGTATACTCACTTTAAATCAGTGATGTAATGGAGGATATAAGGATGGGTAGGCCTATACACTATGTTTCTGAAAATGGTCAAGCGAATCCCCCCAAAAATTTCAGTAGTAAATGGCTACTCGGTACTAAAAGGAGCCCTAAACTCGAAATCAATCAACGAATAATTCATTCGATATTCACTTCAGCATCAAACTGTAGATCTATTGTTATCTCATGCCGAGTAGGCATTTGTTAACTACATATTGACGAGGAAGCTTCCAAATATGTATCAAGTTCCGTAAATCTAGAGAAGGCCGAATTTGCTGAAACCCCATGAATGTTCCCCACCTTAAACTTGCCCAACATGACTTAACAATTCACTAGTCTCTACTTTTTGATATTTTATAGTTCAAGCTTGACACTATATAATGATAGTGTGCTTTAACTCTGACCATATTACAGTATATTACGTATTTCCAGATAGAGGTATGAAGCCTTCTACACCGAAAACAAATAATAATTAATAATGGAAGTAATTATTCTAGAGACATGTATTAGGGGAACTATTTACAACATTTGTACAGCGTAACAGAGGGAAAACAAACCCTTAGAAATAGCTGTCAGGGTGTCTGGCCACATAATTGAAACCTCGTACTTTTTGCTTGCGAAATAAGAACTCCAACCTCTCATTTACACGTCATTGATAGCCTTTAGAGGTGGCAGAATGTAGGTAATATTCCAAGTTGTAATTAAGAATATAAAATCAGTGAACCTGTTATTTTTGTTAATGAAGTTCAAAACGGTGTAAAAATAATATGGAAAGAAGGGAAAGACCATAGCTTTTACATTTATATTTTGCGGTACGAAGCATATGAAAATTAGTCTACTGTATGAATTGTGTATCGATAGTTGAGAGTGTGTTTCAATGAGTAATATTATGAACCACTATCTACACGTTCATGGTGCTCGGTTCAGGTTATTGGATGCCCGAAAAAAAAAAAAGCTGTGACGAAAGTGAAGTAATGATGTAATTTATTTTTCAACAAATGCTGCAGGTGTCTTGCAAAGGCCTGAACACATCAGGTTGAGCCAGGAGCGCACCCAGAAAGTTTTCTTGGAAGGGCTCCAAGTTTTGGAGGAGAGCCCAGTACTACAAACCACTACGTCCATATAGTATTTAACGAGTATGATTCTGCGCCCAAAAGACATAATAATTGTAAAATATTTCCACCTATATTTTCACAATAAAAATGATAGAAGTAGATTACTTTTATAAGACAAATAGTACCGATGAAGTGTAAGATCAAATTTTCATGATACATTGGTCATTTCCTGTTAAACAAGTATAGTTTTATCGAGAAAATGTACAAATGTATGTTAAATTAGGTACTTTAGGTTAAATTAGGTACTTAATGTATGTTAAGTTAGGTCTAGACTCGGTGGACACCCTCTGTGTTGAGCACATTCCTGGGTGTGACGGGAGTGACCTCTTTCGCGAAAAGTAAATACCTCTTTCAATTGTAAAGTTAATGTTTTACGTTGAAACGATTGTCTGTTCCGCCATTTTGTTTCTTACCAATCAATAATAATCAAGTACAAAGTAATTCTTCATGTTTGAAATTGTCGAATTCATAGGAGTCAGAGAAACTTCCACAACTAGCAAGTTAAGTAAAATTGTTATAGCGTGTTTAACTATATTTGAAATTCAGTTATATTTTAAATTTAATAGCCTACTATTTTACCGTGAATTCCAAAGGAAATGGATATTAAATTGAAGCGAATTTGAATAAAATACTTTAATAGTATAACAGTAAGTAAGATTATTATTAATAATAGTACAGGGTAGCCACAAAGTCCCGTTACCTCTTTTATAAATGCTAATGTAAGATTTTCCATTGTTTCAGATTGGGTGAACGATGGATGATACTTCCAGTTACAGTCCAGATACAGTCCAGTTACCACCTGCCTGACCACCATAAATCCCACACCTCATCACCTGTGATAATGCGTTATGGGGGTTCATAAAGGCCATCGTCGCACAAAACCGTTACGATACCACTGCCGAAGTGACAGAAAATGTAAAAGAAGCTTTTGACTCAAGTTATACCGGCAATGCTCCGCAAAATGTCAAGCAGAACCTGGCAGCGTATTATCCCTTATCGTGAGAATGACAGTGGACAGACTGATCCTTTGAATACTTAATGTTTCCTATCTCAATAAAACTTCCTGAAAGCATTGTTGCTCATGTCATTCAGTTCTTTCCGTATAGTTATTTAAGTACGTTTAGTGGTTTATGTTACTTATGTCCAGGGATAACGGAACTTTTTTTTTGGTCATTCCGTATAATAATCTGGTATTAAACGGATGGTCACACTGTTCTCGATCAGATATTCGTCTAGTTTGAAATAGGGATGGCCAAAATATCCGGATAAGGAATTATCCGGTATCCGTTTTTGAGGGAACGGATAATCCGGATAACGGATAATATCCGGATGACGGTTAATATCCGGATGACGAATAATATCCGGATAACGGATAATATCCGGATGACGGAGAATATCCGGACAAGGATATCCGGATAACGGATAATATCCGGACAAGGATATCCGGATAAAGGATAATATCCGAATTACGGATAATATTCGGACGGCAGATAATATTCGGATGATGGATAAAAGAAAATATCCGGATAAAGGATAATATCCAGATGACGGATAATATTCGGATAACGGTTGATACCCTAATGGCAAATAACGAATTATATCCGGATAATGAATGATGTCTAAATTACGAATAACGGAAATATTTGCGTGACGAATAAGAAGATAATTATTGATTATCTGGAAGTTAATTATTGGTGTATTGGTGACTATAAAACAATTGCGAGATAGCGTTGTTCGGGCTTTAAAAATTCATTATTAAATTCAATTTGTTTATTACAAGAAATATATGATAATAAGTTACAGAATATTATATATATTGTACGTGTGTGCATTTTAAACACATAAAAGTTGTAGGAAAAAGGAAACAAAATATGTATTTAATCAACTATAAGTGAAAAATGAGATATATCTGTTTACAACTCACTGTTATGTCTTATAGACTGCACCGTAAAACATTATTAATCAAAGTGAATTATTTTGAAGTGATTTAATGGAATAAAAAAAAACGGAAAAAATTGATATAATCCGTGGATACGACATTGACCAGACAAACTAACATGGTCTGGTAACCAGAGATCCCTTTCAATAGTCTTCCACTGTCATTTTGTCCCCATTCTTTGAGTTTAAATACGAGTAATATCGTCATTTCGCAACCAAGTCAATTCATGGCCCGACTTATACAGTATTTTCACATATACATGCAATTTACTGCCTCAATCTGATCACTTTGAAAAATTAAATAGGCAATAGTGTTGCCCACGAGATATAAAATATTTTGTCTCGTCTCGAAAATGAGACGGATGTCGTGACGAGAAGTAGAGTTTGGAATTTGAGACGAGTCTAAAATTTTCTGTAGTCTCGTGGGCTATAATAGTTCGTCCAAGTTTTAGCTCTCAAACAATGTCTTATTGTTAAACGATTCGTAACATAAAAACTATAAATTCATTGAGTTATTATACGAACAAAATGAAGAGCATTAATAAACGCTTGAAGATAAGCACTGTACAACATACAGTATACAATACACTGTAATTATAAACATATTTAAATGTTGTTACATTTACTCTTCAAGGAGTTCTAGCGCCGCGGAAGGATTTTGATCAATTCTTTATTAAATTAAGAAACCAACAGAGCATAAATTTTCTACACAAATTACAAAACAAGGAAATCGAGACCAGACGAGAAAAAATTACGAGAATCGAGGCGAGACAATAGTTCTATAATGGTTCTCGAGACTAGAAGAGAAGACGAGAAAATTTTATTTCATTGGTGAGGAACACCAATTGACAAACATATTGTATATTTATAAATATGTTATCTAATAATACAAATCGCGTTATGAAAGGTATTTCAATGTAATAGTATAGGATATCCCCTTGAAGGCCTAAGACCTACAAATCTTTCTTGACTTTAGCGCTCATAGAGTTGATGTGCTCAGCACCAAGCGCATGTAACCTCAACCTTACGAACTGATCGTGAGCTTATTAAGCGTGATGTCAAGATCATGCTGTATAAGAGCAAGTGAGTGAGGTCGAAAGGATTTTAAGTGTGATTTCGAATGTGACAGATGTTAATGTTGTGAGTATGAAGTAAAGTGTTCGTGTGATCGAAAGATGTTGTTATTGTGATGTCGATTGTCGAAATGATGTGAGTGTGAGGATGAGTGAGCGTCAAGTTGAAAAGGTGTTGTGAGCGTGATATTTGAGCTATGGTGTAATCATTATGTTGAGTGAGCGTAATGTCGAAATGATATTATGATTTAATGCGTGTGAGGTCGAGTAAGTGTAATGTCGGATTAATTAGATAAGTATAAAATTAGTATTATTGCCACGATACTCACGGAAAATAAGATTTTCTCGTCTTGTCTGGTGAAAATGACGTCTGTTGAAGTGTTGTCTCGACTCTCACAGCTTTTTCCCGTCTAGTCTCGATCGATTCTAGTAAAACTCTTCTCCTTCTTGTAGACTTATACATAAACTTTATCAAGCTCCTTCGTGGCTAAGTGGTTTGGGTACGCGCCTTTGGCGTGGGAGATCCGGGTTAGATTCCTGGCGGGGGCTCATGTGGTTTGGATTCCAGGTTCATCAGCAGGTTCCGTCTCGTGTAGCCTCGCTGATGCAAGACACGTTAAACTCAAAATGAATTAAATTTTATGGCCTGATTTTGTTTCTTAATTTCATCTAGAAGTTATCAGAATCTTTCCGTGTCAGAGAGGTTCACGTTCGGGAAGGATATGATGTACCTAGGTAACAACATTTAAGCCATATTTATTATTGAAGTATAGGCCTACTATATAAGACTTGAGTATCTTTAAACGTTAATAAATGGTCTTCATGGTGTTCGTGCAATCACTTTATCAATTTTTAGTTTTATGCTATGAATCATGTAACAATAAAGCAGTGTTTGAGATCTAGGACGTGGGTAAATTCGAGTTCCCCATGAGATTTATTATGTTTCTCATCTCGTCTCGAACTAAAAAAGGTATTAATCGTCTCGAGACGAGAATCGAAACAAAAAATTTCTCGTAGTTTGTTGTGAATTGTGAGCGTGATGTTAAGTGGGCATTGAACGTGATGACAAATATCTAATGTTCATCTGAACACTATTTTTACATATTTCAGTATCCCCCACCCCGCTAACGCGCGGCCCGAATACAATGGTAGCTAAACTTGCTGGTCATCGCTAATGGAAGTGTCACCATTAATCTTAGCGGCCGCGAACACTATCGATTTGACACTAATATCGGCCATTTTGGATTACTTTTACATGTCTCGGTATCCTCCCGGGTGACTTCCGGCCCGCAGCCGAAAAGGGTGAATTTGTAAGTTAATGCGATCGGTGCTTCACGATTGATCTAAGCGACCGCGAAAACTATGAATTAACACTAATATCAGTCATTTTCTACTACTTTTACATGTCCCGGTAAGCGCCCTCCTGAGACCCTCGGTTCGAATTTTGACAAAAACGCTTCGTCTTGGTCTGGGGTCTGGACCAAGGTATCCGTGACCAACATTTCGTAACTCTCGATCAACTTACCCGGTCTCCAGGCCGGTCCCGGTAAACGCCCCTGAGACCCCCCTGCTTCGAAATTTGAAAAAAGCGCTTCGTCTTGTTCTGGGGCCTGGATCAAGGTACCCGTGACTAAATTTTGGTAATTCTCGATGCACTCGTGTGGTTTTTAGGCGGCACACATGCAGACAAACTCTCAAGCAAACTCTTGATTTTATTTATATTAGATTGAGAAACATTGTAAAAATTGTCCCTTTCTCCCTTAGAAATGGAATTTTTGGAAATCTTTTTTTTAGTTTAATGGCCCACGATGATGTATTTTAGGCCAACGGAGGCTGACAATTACAGCAAATGAGTGTTAATAAAACTATTGATAGAATGAGAATATGAGAGGAAACGGGAGCACCTCCAGAAAACTCACAGACCCACACACCGCAGATCAGTGCTCTAATGCTGAGCCACCGTTCTCCCTTGGAATTTTCGAACACCTTGGGTATGTGCCCTCATATCTTTAACAAAAAGTTTAAGTTTCATCTTCCTAACATTAGGGGTCTAATAGGATACTCTTTTCGATGTATGTGTTAAACAGCCTCCCTCCCTTGCGTTTTTAACGACTTGACATAATTGCAATTGAAGGCAATAGGGTGCTTGTGAAGCTCCACAAAACAGCAGTGCGCATTTTATGCCCATAGAACACTAAGACACTAGTTGTCCACTGTTCTTTATGGTTCTAAATCCTTTTATGATGGACCATTCACGTTAATAAACATAAAATTATTAAACTGCCTCTTTCCATTTATGGCCTCAAACTATTCTTTGTTATTCCATAAAAAAAAAAAAAAACCTACTGACAGGTAAAATTAGAAATAGAAATGTTAAATAGAAGATATCCACTATACTCGCATTTCTACCTAGTCGCCTTGCAGCCTGCTGTTCGTGAAGTTTCGAGCCCTCGATAGAGACGTTACCAACTTCTACTATTTTATATAATAAAACATAGGTATAGATCGCTCGGAGAAGAAGTACTCCATTATTCTTCACTGATTTTTTTAAAAACATGCATTCAGGATGAATTTAAATCCCCAGAAACATAATCCATAGTTCATCAAAATCGAATATTTTACGAAAGTTTTCGTGGAACATGTTTAAGTATAACATATCCAATTATTCGTTATTAACTTTAACTTTATGCAATGGGAATCTTTAAATAGCCTTAAAGGAAATAGTATATGTGCCATATTTTTTCAAAGTGAAATTGTGTTTTTTTGAATGAAAATTATTGTGAAACATATTTTCATTTTAATTTAGGAGTTTACTCTTAGATTTTTGAGAGACTTTAACCTCAAGTAGTGGAATTATTTATAAGGATCAAAGAAAATATGCGCCATACTGCATCAAACCAGAATCTTTTGTCATTTGTCATAATTAGAAGAATTTGGCGAGAATTATTAGAAATTTTTTGTAATTTAAATGAGGAAGCTTCAAAATTTGAGGGGAGATTACCTACTTTGGATTTTATCCACTTGTCTTTGCAATAAACTGATCGGAATTATGTTAACACCTAAAATACTTGATACAATGTTTTATCAAAATCGAATAATTTTTACATATTTTATACTGGAGTGGAATGGATTTTACTGCTTTTAAAATTCTTATTACTGGGGAATGTAGACCCAAAAAGGGGTTGTTACGGAAAGTTGGAGAAAGATACGAAATTTCATAACACTTGGATAAGGTTTACGGGGTTGAACGGCCACACACAAACGTTGATTGAGTAGGAAAATACAAGTTTTAAAAGTTTACTTAAAATAAAACTATATATAGTCTACTCGTGCGGAACATGCCAGATGCGGAATACTTTCTCATCTTCTTTGTCAAAATCATAGAACATTAGAAAAAAATTGAATGAAATCTGTGAGTTTAACGTCGCACGATTATGCTTGTTAGGCTAAGGGAGACGATGATTCAAGCAAGTGAATGATAACACTAGCCAACAGTGAAAATGTAACTGGAATGAAATAGATGTTTAACTATATCGACCACGCTGATAACGAAAATGACAATGAAAAACTGGAATTAGCTCTCGTTTCCAAGTTAAAGGGAGGTGCATTTAATTATATTCATTATATTTTATTAGCATTCATTGTCAATCCCTTCCCATATAGACTTCATATTTCGCTGATTGTAGACAAAGTGATTAAGTTTCCTCCAGGCAACAATAGCTGTGTGTACTTTGTCGCTATTTGTAGCAACAGCGGGGAGGGAAAGGAGAAGTGAAGGGAGGAGTGAAGCATGTTTCATTTAAGCGTAGTTTCTGTCTGTTACAAGCTGTGTTGTGTTCTTGTGCTGGAAGAATGTGTTATTGAAGTGTAGTTAGTGCGTGTGGTCATTGTAATTCTTGTGATTCAATATGCCTCGCAAATGCGTAAACAGTGCTATTTTTGTTACATTTGCTGACAGGCTACATTGAAATCGCTAAGGAGGCCAATAACGCAATATATTAGGAAGGCGTATAGACTGTACTTTGGATGTGAAATCGGGAACCAGGACAAGCCCTGGGCTTCTCATGTAAGTTGCCTATCTTGTGTCTCGAGTATTCATTCGTGATTAAACCGTAAAAGATCTTCCATGGGCTTTGCTATACTCATGATCTGGCGAGAACCATCAAACCATGTGGATGATTATTACTTTTGTATAACAACTCCGCTAACACATGGTATTTCCAAGATAAAAAGTCTTCCTTGATATATCCTAACATACCGTCGGCCATGTGACCAGTGCCTCACGGAGATGGACTGCCTGTTTCTGTTCCACTTGATAGTGATAGTGACGAGGACGGTAGTGAAGCTAGTGCTGCACCATCACCTTCAAAATCCACCCGAAATATCCTGATTTTGTTTGTAACGATGAGTGTACAAGAATCACAAAATAACACAGTGTGAACTTAAAGACCTAGTGAGAAATTTGGAATTCCCGAAAGATAAAGCTGAACTGTTGGCGTCAAGACTACAACAGTGGAATTGCCTTGATAAGACGGTAAATGTGACTGCATTCCGTAACCGCCATATGTCATTCCTTCCAATTTTCGAAAGTGAAAAGAACTTGGTATTTTGTATTGATGTAGAGGGACTAATGGCAGCTATGGGCATTGACTATAAAAGTGATGAGTGGAGGTTGTTCATCGACTAAGACTCAAATGTGTCCTCCTGCATAATGGCAACGTGCTACCATTGATTCCGATTGGGTATCACCTTTCATGGAAGAAACATATGATAACATTAACAATTGTTGTTACGATTAAAATATGACAAGTTTAAATGACAGATTTCCGGGGATCTGAAAGTCATAGGCATATTACTTGGGCTACAACAAGGCTACACCAAATACTGTTGCTTCCTGTGCCTCTGGGATAGCCGCACCAAAGCACTTCATTATAAAAAAAAAGATTGGCCTGAGCGTCAATCATTTGAACCAGGACCTTACAATGTAATGCACGAAGCATTTGTCGAATCCAAGAACATAATTCTCCCTGTTCTTCATGTAAAACAGGGCCTAATGAAAAACTTTGTTAAGGCCATGGACAAAACTGGGGAAGCATTTCTCTATTTGCGTGAGAAATTTCCACGTCTTAATGAGGCGAAAATAAAAGAGGGGATTTTTGTGGGTCCCCAGATACGTAAACTGTACAAAGATGAGCATCTCAACACCATCCTGACAGGTAATGAAAAGATAGCTTGGGATGCCTTTGTTCAAGTATCAACAAACCTTTTAGGAAATAAGAGGACAGAAAACTATAAGGATCTTGTGGAAATCTTTTGCACTGTTACGATAGACTGGGGTGTAACATGTCCTTAAAATTACATTTCTTAGATTCCCACTTGAACCGCTTTCCTGACAACTGTGGTGCTGTAACGACGAGCACGGGGAACGCTTCCACCAGAAAATTTCGGACATGGAAATGAGATACCAGGGAAAGTGGAATGCACCAATGTTGGCCGATTATTGTTAGAAACTAATCAGGGAATCACCAGTATAAAACTACAAACTCCAGGCAAAACTGTTGCGCCTTCAGTGACCTTCCTCCGAGGTGATAACAACAAGGTAAATACACGGATAAGCTTATATAGGCAATAACGTAAAATTATCATAACTTCAAAACGAGAGCTAATCTTGCATTTTCATTAACATTTTTGTTATCAGCTCACCAGAAAACATAAAGATTAGCTGTTCCCATACAAGTTACAGAAAAATAGTAAAATTTTGTTGGCTAGTGAAATAGAATTAGTGGAATGAAAAGTGGGACAAAACGGGAGTACTCTGAGAAAACCCACGGACACGATCTTGTCCACCAAAAACTTACTTGGCCGGGGATCAAAACAATAAGGACCCCACGCGCCAGAGGAAGCGCTCTATCACTGAGCCACCGTGCCCCACAACAAAAACATAAGACAATTAGAAGTTACTAGGAAACATTTTAAGAAGCAATATCTTACAAACGTAAAAATCACTGCCCGATGATCATCTTTTAATAACTCCATGAGCAGAATGGACTGATATGTCCCTCTCCTATATGATGCTTTTAAAACCATATTCGTTATCCGGATATTTTCCTTTATCCGTCATCCGGATATTATCAGCTATCCGAATGTTCTATTATCCGGATATTATCCGTTATCTAAATTTTATCCATCCGGATAAATCCATTATGCGGATATTATATATCATCCGGATATATCCGTTATCCGGATATTATCCGTCATCCGGATATATCCGTTATCCAGATATTATCCGCCATCAGTTATCCGTCATCCGAATATTATCCGTCATCCGGATATTATCCGTTATCCATTATCCGGATATTATCCGTTATCTGTCATCCGGTTGCAAATCCGGATAAGTTTCTATCCGATATCCGAATAAAAAATTGTCCGGATATGGTCATTCCTAGTTTGAAATCGAACCTTCACACCAGATGTTACCACTTTACTGTTGATTGTGCCCCTCTTAATCGTATTTATTATACACTAATGAGAATTACTGAATTACAAAGATTGTTACGTGATATTTCTTGAAAAAAAAAAGAAACAAACGCAAATGTAGACAAACGGGTATTAACATTCCGTTGAGCTCCCATGTATAAGATATAAGGGACGGATAGTATTTCAAAACGTAAGAAAAATGAGGTAGGAAAAGGAGGAAGAAGAGTGGAAATCAAACTAACTTTTCTCTCTCTCTTTTATGTGTGTGTATTCTTTTCATTTCTTTCTTTTTGAGAGAGAAAAGAAGGAAAGAATTCAATATCCTTTTTGAATTTCTAGAGGTATGTAGCGAGACTTCAATATAGACTCAGTGGAGACAATGTTCCCTTTCCTCCCAAAGGATTTTTCTAAGGAAAAGCAAAGAAAGATTCAGCACTGAAACTTTTAGAGTTTTTTGTAGGGATATGTCTGCAGGAAGGGAGGGAAGTATTCGCTCACTCATTATGTATGGAGCGTTGCTGGTTGCTTGCCGTAGGGATTCTTGTAAAAGACGGACGTTGAGAGTTGGCCAGGGAGACATGTAAGAAGATTTTTTGTTGTATCAACAGTTATCGCCAATCCCCCTTATTCTTTCTTTGTTTCTTCCTCTCTTTTATTTTGTTATGACCTTTATCCTCCAGTCAGAGACTCCATACTGCTCTACTAGTATTACTACTTCTATTTCTGTAGCCTTGATCAAAACGTTGTTCATGATCTACTACTCTCAACGGAATTTGCTGAGAAAGATACCAAGTAGATTTTTCAAGAGAGGTTTCACAAGATTCTTTTATTGTGGAAGTTCACTGAAAGCATAAAAATATACAATAATATATTTCTCGGAACCTTTTAGTTCTTTTTACAAGTATCCATTTTTTTTTTGAAACTTTCAATCTATGTTAGGAAAAGTACGGAAAGATTCATAGAACGATTATCCGTCCGGTCCATCTGTTTGTCTGTCGACCGGCATAAGAGCAAAAACTGTTTTCTAGAAGCAATTCAACGTCCCAAGAATAGGTTCCAGTTTCTTCTTTTAACCCACTATGATAACTGCAAGTGATAGAAGTCAATCACTTTCGGTTTCAACGTCGATCATCATAGAGCAAAATAGATTTAGTGTCCTAAGAATATATTTCAATCCGTCCCTTTTCAGCACCGACGCTATATGACACATGGACCTATAGTATAAGGTGGTATGCCATTCACCCTAATGCGTACGAATTTGAAGGATGGGCTTTTGGAAATCAAACCTGGGACCTCTTGCACCAGAGAGGCGAGTTGGTACTTACTCAAAAAATATATATTTATATTTTAAAATACGGATTCAGTACCACAAGAAAAGGTTCCATCTTCGGTTCCAACGTTGGTTTCCAGTAACTGAAGACGGTAATAGGAGGCTATATATATTCAAAATATAGTTTTAATATCTAAAGAATGTTTTATCTCAGCTTTTGTTCTTCCACTGAAGGGGCCGCGGTGGCTAAATGGTAGAGCGTGCACCTCTGGTTCAGAGGTCCCTGGTTCGATTCCAGCTCGCGCCAAGTGAACTGTGTGGTAGACAAACAACGTGTGTGGGGGTTTTCTCGGGGTTCTTCCGTTTCCTCCCACTTTATTCATTCCATTCATTTCTCATTATCACCATTTCCTTTGGCCTAGCTGACATAAACCTGGGACGTAAACCTTAAAAGATTTCATTTCTTCCACTGAAACCGAAATTAGCAAAAAATAGTATAACTTCTGGTTTCAATAGTGATTCCTTTATAGTAATAAGTAACATCAAATACCCGCTTCGCTGGTTAAATTAATAAAAAATAGAAATATGTTCCTTTAGTAAGTCACTTTTTACTATTACTACAGCACTCTTCGAATTCGGTCATTTTCAATGATTTTTATATATCCTTCTTCCCTCCCCATGTTGCGGGGCCGGTATTGGAAGTGTTACTATTCATCTCAGCGACCCCGAAGATTATGAATTCGACACTGGTTGGTCATTTCGATCATTTATCTATGTATGTATGTATGTATGTATGTATGTATGTATGTATGTATGTATGTATGTATCTATCTATCTATCTATCTATCTATCTATCTATCTATATGTCGTAATAGCAGAGAAAAGTTGCAAACCACTTGCTATAAGCTTCCATTGGAAGTCGGCATGCATCTGGCTTGATTGGAAAGCGTGCAGGCATGCCGCAAGCTGGATTGCAGTAACGAAGTTACATGGTGGCAACCTTGCATTCAGTGTTCCATTCAAGCTTGAAGCAAGCGTTTTACTGTGGCGGAAGGTCAATAGTCAATGAACGGCCAGTGATGTCATGACACTCTGCGAAGGATCTAAAGTGTCGCTTGCAAGTACAACAAAAGGCAGACTGTAAGAAAGCACGCTCTGAAAGGGCAAGTATAGAAAGCTAAAAGCCAAGTACGCGCCAACTTGCCGAAAGCTTTCTTGGTACCTCAGTATATATGTATATCCCCTCCCCAAGTTGCGGGGTGAACTTGGATTTGAATGGCATCAGAAATGTCACTGTTCATCTCAGCGACCTAGAAATCTATTAATTCGGCAATAGTACCGGTCATTTTCTATCATTTTTATATATCTTGCCCTCCCCTCTCCTAAGCTGCAGGGCTGAATTTGAATAAACAGCATCAGAAGTGTCACTGTTCATCCAGCGACCCCAGAAACTATAGATTCGACACTAATACCAGTCATTTCCGATCATTTTAAATATCTCTCCCCTCTCCCTCCCTTAAGTTACACCGTCAAAGTGATATGACAAAAACCATCTTAGGTTCGAACTTCATCTAGGTTGAAAATTTGATCAAGATCGTATTTCTTATCTCTCTGTTGCAAGCGAAAATTACAGTTCAACTCTTTCTGATTTCAGTATTGAATCATCATAGTGTGAAAGTTTACCGTTCTTTTTATATCGAAAAAGAAAATCAAAGAACAAGTTTTAATTTTTGAAAGTGGGGTTTAACATTTTAATTTCAATAGCTGGGTTTCAAAATTAAGGGATTGAGATTGTTCGTTGCTCATGAGATTGTGAGCTGCATCTGAAATTATTCTTTTTGGAGACGATCCGGTCCTTGCACACTTTATGTACACTGTATGTGTATATTCTAAAAATGTACACTATAAATAAGCGAAATTTATTATGCGATTTTGATTATTAACTACATATATATTAATTTACGTGTGTATAACTGACTTACTTAATTCTTAATTCTACAGTTTCACTCCATTTACATGTGCGTATGTGGTATACTACTGGCCAGATCTAAACCAAATTTTGTGGAAAGTAGCCCATCGTCTAAGGAATAAAATTCGCTGTAGCCAAGAAAATATTCAAGACTTGGCAACATTGAATGTATTCCGCAGCTTTGCACGACAGGAGCTTCTGAGTTCGGTTCACAAACTGTGTGTAATGCGCCGCTATGATATAGCTGAACCGTCGCATTACATAACAGTTTGGAAGATCTTGAGACGGATATTGGTCTGTATCGGATGGTCTAAAAATTTAAAATCTATCGGATGGTCTAAAAATTTAGAATCTATCAGATGCTCTAAAATTTTTAAAATCTATCGGATGGTTTAAGAATTTAAAATCTATCGGATGGTCTAAATGAAATCATCATTTTTTTTTAAAATCGAAAAATGTAGACCTACTATTAATCAAATATGGCGTAGAAGATATTTCGTGATTTTGACTGGTAATATTTTTAGACAAATGCATCTGTAAAACGAGTAAAACATTTTATCAAACGTCCACAGCTAAAACTAATGTATTTGTATTTTATTTGTATTAGTGATCTTATCTAAAAATTAATAATCAGATGAAAACTAAATATGTAAAATCAATATGAGTTGCAATTATGTTATTATTGTCTATATACGATGTGGAGTTTTATATATGTTGGGAACTTAATTCTGGTTTTACAAAAAAGCAGCCCTCAACGAAATGCGATGATGAAATATGAATGATTTTAATAATATGATGAGAGATAAGAAATTGTGTACAAATATAAAGATGATTATAATTATGTAATGAATACGTTCTAATTATAATATGTAATTTGATAAGGGACTCTTATAAGTTTAGAATTGATCTCAATTCTTTATGTTATTCTTAAATGCTGCATCATCTAGTTGACATTTCATTCACAGCTTGATTACTCCTGGTAAGTTTTATGCACGATCTGATAGAAAGAGAAAACTTATGTTCTTTACTATGGGAGTTTCTCCATCGGTACTCCGAACCTCATGTATGAAAATTCATTATGAATCTATAAAAGTACGTAACACACTTTTACTGTAACAGAGGAAGATGAAAGTGGGCATGTTTCATGCTTTTCTCTTGTTTGATATGGGTGCAGGACACCAAGAATAAATTTCATCTCATTTCATTCAAACTTGAATTCTGGTTTCAATATTGATTCCTATGTTGTAATACTTGTAAGAGAGAGCGAGAAAGTATTTTTGACATGAATTCAGCATGGAAGAACAACTTCGATCTCTGATTTTATCCCTCTATTGCAATCACAAGTTATGGATTTACTTTCGATGTCAGTATAGTTTGGAAGCCTACTGTACTTTTACAATGTGAAACAATGATCACTTTTTACACACGTGGTATTGCTAATCTCACTTGCACTTTCACCCGTTGTTGAATCATACAGGAAAGGATATGGTCACTTACCCAACGCAGCTAACTTACTGTCAGAAGCTTCACTTCTGTGCTAGGTTAGCTAAATTGGTTAGAACCTTTGAACAGACCTTGCTACCCCAGATCTATACATATTCATGAGAGGCTGATTGACTGAAAATGTATAATAGTGGAAGTTCTGGTTCGTACTTCAATAATTTATTTATAATAGTATAACTAAGATCCTTTGTACTTAAAATTATTGAAGCTTGCTTTTGGCCTTGTCTCCTTTCCATTGAGATTTGTTATAATTAAAAAAAAAAAGCCCACGCATTTCTGCACGTACAAAGATAAAAGAACACTATTATAAGTCTATAGTATGAGGACTCTCCGAGGACCTTTTCAGTAATTGTTGTATGCAGAAAGCACTCTGTACCAAGGGTAATTCGACCTCTAAATCTGCTCTTAATGGCAGAAGACCCTTTTGTCAAAAGAGCTTTAACCCTTTGAGAAAAGGCCACGCCAGTTACCACCATCGTTTTCTTTGTACCTGCATACATATAAATACATAAGTATAAAAGGTGGATGGAACTAATTTATTATTCAAAGCGCTAATCGCATTTCCTTCTTTACCATTTTACGTTTTCAGAATGAAGGCGGTGGTGGTATGGCGGGAAACTAGCACTCTCTCACAGTTTCTCTCAACTACAGAGAAATAATTTTTCAGTACTACGATTAACTATTCCTTTTATCGGATCTTTTCTTTTTTTAAATCTTAGTCTGAAAAATTTGCCTATGTAATATTGCGTTACATTTTTCACCAGCGAAAATCAAATTGTTCTTGTGCTTTGTACGAATGTGTTATACATATGTTGTACTCATTTCGTTTCTACCTATAGGTATTCATGAGTTTATTTAAAACAGAAAGTTCCAAGTTCTATTTGCTTGTTAAAATAAATTGTTAGCAGGGAAAAATGCTGATTTAATGTTGTTATAAACTCTCGCCTCGATCAAAGAAACGAGCATGCGCAAATGTGATATTTGTGTGTGTAACTTCATTTATTAGCATAGCCATATTCAAACGCTGCACACTAGTATGGTAAGGCAGATCTTTTCACTACTGAATAATTATCGTATTTAGTCGAATATAGGCACCCCTTTTTTAAAAAACTTTTTGGCCTGAAATTCTTATAATTGCATAGTTGCTTTTTAGGCCTAATTGTTGTTTTCTCTTCAGATTGCTTTATTGCCCGCTTCATTACACAGAGAAAAATCCGTTCTCCGGACAGCGGTATATTGTACAAATATACGGTACCTCTTGCTTACTATAGAAATCAGTACGGAGCATACGTTATCCGCATGCTACATAGGCACTGCCCTTAGGTGTTACATCATGCCGTTGCAGGATGTCTGACATCTAACAGTTTTCCGTATATCACATGCATATACTTATGTTACCTTCGTCAGCTATATGTTATATACGTCTATTTGTATGTGAGATCCTGACCGCCTACATTGTTTCATATGGAAAGTACGTATAGATGGAACACTTATACAGAAAGTACTATAAAACATGCGTTTACAGGTATGCGTCTGCTGTACGTTAAGTCCAAAAATTACAGGAATTACGCATGTAACCTGTCTTTTTAAGTATGCCACCTACATTTTTTCTCAGTGTAGGTTAAAATAAGAAAAATAGTAATATGTTCCATTAGTTAGGCATTTTTTACTATCACAGAGGCGCCCTCTAATATCGGTTATTTTCCAACATTTTTACATACCTCCCTCTCCCCCTTAAGTTGGGGTGCTGAATTTGGATTTAAACGGCATTAGAAGTGTCACTGTTCATCTCAGCGACCTCGAAACTATGGATTAGACACTAATATCGGTCATTTTCGATCATATATATATATATATATCCCTCCCCTCTCCTAAGTTGCAACCGTCAAAGTGAAATAAAAACCATCCCAGGCCCGAACCTCATCTATGTTGAAAATTTGATCAAGATCAGTCGAGTGGTTTAAGAGTTATGAAGTCACAAACGTAGTCACTTTCATTTTTATATAAATACTAGCAGCGTTCACCCCGCTTCGCTGCGGTCACCCCGGAACGCAATAAACTTTGTTACTTAGATAATTTTTACTTTTTCGCTTTCAAATTGCATTAAATGTTAACATTATAGCGCCTGTCATTTATGTTAACCCGCCGAGTGATAGCAGCGTTCACCCCGCTTCGCTGCGGTCACCCCGGAACGCAATAAACTTTGTTACTTAGATAATTTTTACTTTTTCGCTTTCAAATTGCAGTAAATGTTAACATTATAGCGCCTGTCATTTATGTTAACCCGCCGAGTGACACGGTCATGCGGGTTGCATATAAATACGTTTATTTTTACCTATGATGAACTAATAACAAAGGATTTGTACGTATGGACACTTGAATGGTCAATTATCTCAAGACACTGGTAATTAAAAATTAAAGTGATATGATAAAAACCATCTAGGGTCCAAATCCTAATAACCCCCCAAAAATAAAAGAAATTGGTTCAGCCGTATTAGCGTGATGAGCTAACAAAGGATTTGTGCGTTCTCTTTTATAATATAGATAGGTTATGTACAGGTATATAGCTTGTAACAACAATAACTTCACAACATGAAAACCATGTGGAAACATTACAGTCAAATGAGAACCACACTTACTTATTGTTACTTCTTGTATTATTCATGGACATGCGATGAGCTGTGTGCTGCACTATAATTAAAAAAAAATAACCAATGTTATCGAACAATTGCCGGTAATGTTTACTGTTTTCTTACTGATCAGATATTGTAAACCTGATGAGTAAAGTAGAGGTACTAGTACTACTTAACTCCCTCTGGAGCTGCACAGGAGTGCTTATATTCGCATATTAAACGGACCCTCAAAATATGCATTAAATGTTTAGGGTACGCTTATATTCGAATACAAATGATACTTTTCATTTTCTCAAATAATAATATTTTCTGTTATCGAATTGCGCTGTGCATTGTAATGTTTGTTTATGATCAAAAAGACAAAGTAACTTTTGCCACAATCTATGTAGAAAAGGAACACTTTGTAAAATTTGAATAGGCGTGGGTTTTCTTCTGATTCTCCCGTTTCCTCCCACCTTTTTCATTCCACCATTTCATTCCTCATCATCGCCGTCTCCTTTACCCTAGCCGGCATAAACGTGGAACGTAATACTTAGATTTCATTTTAAATTTTGTATAGAATATGTTGTAGATTTTAACACAGATAATGTGCAAAAAACTGAAAAGGATTGAAGATCTTTGCATTAGCAGGAGCTTCCGGATATATTTCCTGTTAAGACTTCCCAAGACCACATAAAAACATCTCTCTCTCTGTGTTACACTAACTTCTAATAGTAAACAATCAAGCTAATAGATGTCGATAACTATGCTGTCTGTTTAATACCAACAGATCCAGAGGTGGATCTAGAAGATCAAAACTGAGGGAGGGGCAGCCAGAATCTAGACTATAGTAGGCATCTCATGAATTTGCTATAAACTATATATATATATATATATATATATATATATATATATATATATATATATATATATATATACTAGCTTAAACTATTTTTGTTACTCAAAACACTGGGGGAGCCTAGGCTTCCCGGCCCCGGGCTAAATCCGCCACTGAGCATGTCGCTAGAGTGTAGGTAATTTGCAGATTTGAAACTATTCTGATTATTTTATTGCAAATTAAAAATGGATTTGTTTCAATTTAATTCTTTCAAAATTGGACAACCTAAAATCTAGAGATCCAAGCGGGCCAAAGGATGGGGGACAAAAACCAGTAAGACTAACAGCAAATATTGGTCGACATAGTTGACGTTTGAATCAGTGGCGGGTCTAGAAGATAAAAATTTAGGGAAGCAGCCAGAACTCAGATTGTGATAGGTATATCACGAAAACTTCCAAAAATATATAAATAATAGCTTAAATTAGTTTTGTTACTCAAAAGACTGGGGGACCTGGGCCTCCTGGCCCCGGGCAAGATCCGTCCCTCGTTTAGATTTGCCAACTGTTCACGTACGTTGGGCCAACTGCAAGAAATGTTAATTATCTCGTTTGGTAAGGTTTTCACCAACCAAGAAGGTAAATAGTCAAAGCGATAAATGAACGAGAGATTGAAATGTAACACGGAAAAGATGGAAATACATGGTTTCCAATGGTGCCAAATCGTTGGAACACATTGACTGCGTGTGGACTAGGCGAATGAAACGAAGACTATGCCACGCCGCTGTCATGTGGTAAAAGGGTTGGATTAAGCAATGAAGGATAAGTCGCTTCTTTCGTGCATAATCTAGTGTGAATCTACATAGATGTGGCAACACCGCAGCATCTCATTTGCTAACAGAATTTAAAAAGAGCTCGAAACACCGCCTTGAAATGCCATAAACACTGTCTCTTAGGATAGGTAGCGTTGATACTTTTGTGTGAAAAGAAATGAAACATGAAAGGAAAGTAAAAAGAAGAAGAAAAAAACAGTTCCTGAGATTATGTTCTGCATATTGAAACAAAAAATTATAAATATATGTGGTTATTTTTGAGGAAAATATTAACAATAACAGAATGTATCAAAATTGTAGACCTTCATATAGCACTTTTTTTCTGCAAAGAACATACCAGAAAGCCCCGTACAGAATGCAATTGCATGCTGCTCTATTTCTCATGTCCCGGAAAGTCTATCTTGTAACAATGTGTAATGCACAACACATACCAAACCCAAGTGGCTTTTTGTTGTTACCGAAATGGGAACACTGAACAATGCTAAACTCAAGTTCTCCAAAATGGAGTGTGGCAAGCATTAAACAATGCTAAAGCTAATTCGTATTCAAATCTGCGTCTGACTACAACAATACTGTGACAATAATAATGGAGGCGAATCTTCTATGTAGGTGCAACGAATAAAACATAGTACAATGCATGTTGGTAATTTTATTTCTAAGAGTGCGCCAGTTGTTACGTTTCGTGTGTAAATAGAGTTTAAAAGTTTTATCTTTGAAACGCAACACATGCTCCATTTATACTTTACCACTTCGAGTGAGGCTGCAAGGAATCTAACTAAATATGCAAAGTGCTTTGGAGATGCATCTGTAAAATTTATACAGCGAACAATTCTTGTTTGTCTCTACCAAGTAGAAAACAGGTCTAAAATTCTAGCAACTTGAAGCACTTGCTTATAGAATACATTTTTAACAATGATTATTGCTACTGCCTCTAGAAATAGTTCAAGATTTGTTTGCTGGTTTTATCCATTCATTCATTCAAAAATAATGAACAATTCTCTATTAACATTTATTTAAGTATTAGATGAAACCCCGTTATCAAGAGGAAAATAGGTTTATGGGAAATACTTGAAAGTTGTGTATGAACCCTGTTTCCTCTCCTTAGAATGCATATTTCAATAGAAATAGAATGCTGAAAACCAAGCTCAAGCCAAGTATTCAAAAATGGTACACCCAATATTCCTTGTGAAAAATTTAAACCCTTTTTCCCTCCCCCGTGGGATGCGCATTTCAATCAAGGTGTATTGTGAAACTGCATACGTGCTGTCATTGGTCCCCTGTAGTTTCTTCTCCCCTGATTGCTAATACTGTTTCTGTAGTTGCTTAATCTATTACGTGTGATTTCCTCTTCTTGTGCTGTTTTAACCCTTTTCCGGGCCGTGGGAGGATATCTTCCCAAAACCATAGTGTCAAAAGTGCATTATTTAGTTTGTGGGAATAGCATTTCCCACTTGATTATCGTGCAGTAAGGCAGCTCGAAAATGACTATTTTGGAGAACAAATGCCTGCTTCTGCTGACGTGATTAGCACGCACGTTAGTGTGCACCATCTGGCGTGTAAATAGTAAGCACTTTTTATTGATTTCTGTTTCCATACAATTCGATCCATACCCATTAGCATCGGGAGGGGAGGGCAAGAGGGGGCATTTGCCCTCCCCTGGAAATTGAAATACCCTTAATGTTATGCAATTTGAGGCACTTTCGAGACAAAATTGCTTATTTTCAGGAGTTTTGCCCCTTTGGAAAATGTTGTTGCCCTCCCCTGGAAAAAATCCTGCAGGCGCCCAGGTCCATACCATTCGCTTTCCATGTGCGTTCTTGTTTTCTGAAAAGAAATTTATCTAAAATACCGAAAATAGTGATTTTGGTGATGCATCCAGGGACGGCGCCAAGGGATTCAGGGGGCAAGTGGCCCTAGATCTTCCCTTGTCCTCCCTTGTGTCCCCACAAAGTTTTATTATTTTAATTATTATTGCACATATTGTATTAATATTGCCCATTTTTTATATGTTTTGTTTGATTTACCCCCATTCCAAGCTTGTCTTCCCCCAGGGCCATCGCAACTCTGACAACCTATCGGCGAACCTGTTTGTTTCTGGCAATTCGTGGATGGCCAGCATGCAGTTTTCATGCAATGTAGCCAGCACTGCAATGCAGCCAGCATGCAATATAAAAAAAAAATATTCATTCTTCTACTGTGGGGAAAAAACCCGCTTTAAATTAGGCTCGTGGGAAGAATACTTCCCACCCCATAATCTATGGGAAATACATAGAATAAATGGAATCCACCAACATAATTATTCATATTCACCTGGTGGAGATTTTATTTTAATAGGTATAACACAGCATCATATCTACAAAAAAAAAAGAAAAAAGAAAAAAGAAAAAAGAAAAAGAAAAAGAAAAAAGAAAACGGCTTGGAAAAGGGTTAACTCTATTGTGGGATATAGTATGCCTGATTTTCCTTCTTAAGTTTGTTCCTTCCTTGTTCGTATTGTGTGGTTTGATGCTGAAAAACGTTATAGCATGGCCAACAAGAAATGGTCTCTGACATTTCTATCCAATGCAGAGGGATAATGTAGCCCCTACTTTGGTACTAGTGTTACCAACAACGGTCACTCTGTCTTACACTATTAATTAAATTGCCACCATATATGCACCGAAAAATGCCTTGACACGAGAGCAGAAGTGGTGATGTCAGAGACCTCTTGCTGGCTCCCCTATAGGACCAATGAAAATATTTTATGATGTGTAACAATAAACAACGGATGTTTCTTCTTCTAAACGTTTTCCCCAGTTAGCTAGGTTTGGCTTTTCGGATCGCTGTACTTCACCTGTTTATATCTTGTGTCATATCCAGTGTAACACCACACTGCACCAGATCGTTCTTCACACTATCTCTTTACTTCTTCTTTGGTGGACCTCGCGCTCGTTTCCCATTCCCTTCTATAGCATCTGCTCAGTAAGTTACGTATTCCTAAGGTGTTCTTACATGTCGAAACCATTGAAGTCTACGTACTTCCTTGCAGTATTCTACCACTGCTTTCACCTTTATTGTTCTTGAATCACTTCACTTCCACGTCACTCCACACATCCACCACAACAACTCCATTCCCGCGACATGCAACTTCTGTTCCCCTCTCTTCTTCATCATCCAACATTCCGTTCTGTATAATACGGCAGGTCGTACTACTCCTTTGCAAACTTTTCCTTTAAAATATATTGGTAACCTATGACCACACAATATTCCTGTCGCATTTCTCCATTTTTTTTTACAACTGTTGCTAATTCTGCTGTTTACATCTTCTTCTATTCCTTTAGTATTGATTTCAAGTTCTTGAATTTGTCCACTATCATCTCTTTCTTGACTAGAGATATTCTTGTATTTACGATTACCTATTTCCTGAATGGGCATATGTAAATATTCTGTTCTAGTTTTACTTACTCTAAGCCCTTTGCTCTCAAATACTCCTCTCCAGGTATCTAATTTCTCTTGTAGTACTACCTTGGTGTCACTCACTAGTATATTTCAAGCTCTCACTATCGTGCTCGCAAATAGCATATTCAAAGGAGCTATGCTTTGCAAGCTTGTCCATCACAACTGCCAAAAGGTATGGCTTAAGACTTGATTACTGATAAAGTCCAATTTTAACTGTAAACTCTTTTGTTATTCTACATTTACTCGTCAGTCCTGTTCTATACATCCGCCATACATATCTTGATTTATATAGATGTATTTATTCGGGATAAATTTTATCCTCAGTGCTCACCAAATAAGATCCCGTGGCACTCTATCATACATTATTCTAAGTTGATGAAATTGGTATTCTCTGTACTTTTCTGTTAGCATCCTAAGTGCAAATATTAAATCGTTGTCGACCGTCAGTTTGGAAAACAAAACTTTTGTAGCCCAAGTATTGTCTCAGTATAACCTATTTGCCGAGGTTTAGTAAGATATTGTACATATTTAGAAAAAGAGAAAAGCTCAAAGGATCTCATTGGATTCGGTATGAAAGTACTTAGTATGACTTAAATTTCTGTGTTTGCTCAGTTTGAGCTAAGCTCATATTCAGTTTAGCATATTTTGAAAGGTATGAAAGTACTTAGTATGACTTAAATTTCTGTGTTTGCTCAGTTTGAGCTAAGCTCATATTCAGTTTAGCATATTTTGAAAGGTATGAAAGTACTTAGTATGACTTAAATTTCTGTGTTTGCTCAGTTTGAGCTAAGCTCATATTCAGTTTAGCATATTTTGAAAGGTATGAAAGTACTTAGTATGACTTAAATTTCTGTGTTTGCTCAGTTTGAGCTAAGCTCATATTCAGTTTAGCATATTTTGAAAGGTATGAAAGTACTTAGTATGACTTAAATTTCTGTGTTTGCTCAGTTTGAGCTAAGCTCATATTCAGTTTAGCATATTTTGAAAGGTATGAAAGTACTTAGTATGACTTAAATTTCTGTTTGCTCAGTTTGAGCTAAGCTCATATTCAGTTTAGCATATTTTGAAAGGTATGAAAGTACTTAGTATGACTTAAATTTCTGTGTTTGCTCAGTTTGAGCTAAGCTCATATTCAGTTTAGCATATTTTGAAAGGTATGAAAGATGTTTGAACGTGTGTGCTCTTGGCGATATTCTGCAAATTAACAATCATCGTGTCCGCAATAACGAGGCGCTATATATATATCTCAATCAAATTTCCCACATAGATGAGGTTCGGGCCTGAGATGGATTTTATTATTTCAATTTGACGGTGTAGCTTAGGGAAGGGGAGGGGAAGATATATAAAAATAATATATTGGTGTCGAATCCATAGTTTACGGTGTCGTTGAGATGGTCAGTGACACTTCCGATGCCGTTTAAATCGAAATTCAGCCCCGGAAATTGGGTTAGGGGAGGAGGATATATATATAAGATTTGTGCATTTAAAGTTTTTATTCCAGCCCAACGAAGCGGGTAATTAACGCTAGTTTATTATAAATTTCAAAATGAAGTAAATTATTATGTAACTATAATATTTATAAATCACGAATAAATATTAATAAGTGACTGGTTTTAGAATGTTATTGTATTGTTGATTAATAGAGAGAGAGATTGTGGCTTCAGAACGTAGAAGACGCAACATTGACAGCAAAAGACGATTGAGTGATTGAGCTGTGCATGCATTGCATTGTCTCATGTAGTCTTGTAATACATAGTTTCTCATTGTTATTAATTAAGTATTGAATTGTATCTACATTGTTTTTTGTGTGCGGTTTTGCATATTTTGTATATTTGTATAGAAGTTTTTGTATATTTTTAGGTCAGCATTAGTATACAAATATACGAAATACACATTTCCTTTTCTGCATTTTTATCTGCATTAAACGAACACGTACCTCCTGAAAATATGTTAACTTGATATTTTCTCAGTAGTGTAGGAGTAAGTTTGTACTTTATTCAAGAATCATTTTCTCTATGCTTGCCCTCTGTTTATATTTCTCTTCTTTCATTATTCTCTTTACAGTAAATCATCATATCTCTAGTCTGTCATTTGGAGAGCCCTGAGAAAACTCACGAACATGATGTTGCACAGTACAGTCTTACAAAAGTTGGAAACAGAATAAAGATCTTTCTACATTGCACTATGTGTGTCCCAACAAAACAAAGATATTTATAAGTTACCCTATTCTCGGTTATTGTTTACGTTCACAGGTAGTTACAAAGTATCGCAAAAAATGAGGAGTAATTCGTTCCTCGAAACTACACCTATAATGTAAACACTACCTAAGTTTGTCAATGAATATAAACGTTGACCAAAGTAATAATAATACTACTTATTAATTATTCTAATTTAAAAAACATACAAAACATTAAGGAATACAATAGCGGGATATTACGTTCATAGTCCATCATTGAAAAGCAAAATAAATGTCGATCTTTGCAAAGCGACCCCTGAGAAACTTGATATCAGACCCTGAAATAATAAAGCTATGATGAATTATCCAGGTTCCTTTTTGTTGTTCACGATCGCGTTTTCTTTAGCTCTTTCAATTTGAAGAGCTTTCTTCTTACTACTAATTGACTACCCAACGCAATCCAATATATGTACACCTACTAATGATCCAACTCACCTAGAGCCAATCGTAAAGGTGAAAGACTCCACACAACTGAATTTGATGCAGATAGTACAATACACAAATTCTATAAATATTTTCGTTAATTTATACTTGAAGAGCTTTCTTCGATGATTTAATAACACAAAACAATTATTACCATAGTTCCTTATCAGTTTAATAATGTAAGGCTGCAAATAGTTGTTTGTTGTATGTAAGGGGTCTATATATGAAATTAAAATTGAAAAGCAGAAAATTTGCATTTTCTTTGTGGGAACAATCTTGCCTGCTAAACGAAATCATGGTTTTAGTTCTTACGTTACGGACAAGAGTAGCAAAAGTTTTTTTTTCCTGGGTTAACGAGACACGAAATACTCGTTAAAACTTCTTTAATAAAACAGTAGATCACAATTGGTAACGAACATTGTTACTTCTGCGAAATTAATATAAAATTACGAATATAAGAACATGAAAATTAAGTTGATGAGAGTTAGGGTTACCTACAAAAACAGAATATTCGAGACAAGATACAGAACTTTTTCAACAGCTAAAATACTTTTCTTGATGAGACATCCCTGTCACGACATGTTTTCGAGACGGAACAGCCTCGACTTTTGAATCATGGGCGATCTTAGTGAGAGCGCTGGTTTGAGATCTTACGAATAACTTTATTATGGGAGTAAAATTGGTAAGGTCCTACGTAAGAGGGGCGTGTAAGGGATATTCCAGGAAGAAAACAATTCTGCCATTAGCATTGTGTTTACAAATAGAGGTTGGGGTGAGAGGGATATCAATGTATTAACGTGAAAAGAATATACAAGGAAAGTACTGCATCTCTTTAAATGATTTACACTCATACCTCATTTTAATGTACTAAAAGGGAACAAACAATAGTGATTCGACGTTGCCAATTATCCGTAATTTCCAACACTATGTTTGCAATGGCTAGTGTACAAAATTACACGTACATTACGAAAGAAAGAGGAACTATACAACACTCTACTCTTCATTAAGCACATTGTCTAATCTTGCAGTGTAAAATACGCTTTACACAGTAAATATACACTATAATACAGCAAAATCAACATTTGAAGCATAAAATAAAGAGTTTCAGACTGAATCAGCTTCTCCGGGTTCTGTTTGTTGCTTTCAACGTCTGTTGCATTCTTTTTCTTTCTTCCGCGGTCAACAGCGGAGCACATCCTTTGTGAAATGATTACAAATGAAAATAACACGAAAGCAGCTTAATACATTAATTTTTTATTTTTTCTTGGAGAAAACTACGAGAAACGCAATGCCTCAACAGTAAAATGTCCTCAGAAGGCTCCTACATTAAGTTCCACACAGATCTATTAGACATAGTATGACCAAGTAAGTCCACAGGACAACGAAGTTTTTTTTTTTATGGTATTAATACCTGCACCATATTCGTTTTCTAGTCCGTTGATTTATATGGAAGAATATACTTTTTTCTTTGAAATCAATTGCAACTTTTAATATTTCCTGATTTCTTCTATAAATTTTCTTATATGTCTGTATCTCTGAGAAAATTAAATTCTGTAACAGATGTGTAATTTTGGTCTAAATAGAATTTGATTTCAGTAATATTAAATTTATCTATAACGGAAGTGCAATTTGACTAATAATACACTTGACACTTTTCAAACGACCGAAGGCCTATGCCGGTCGTCGTGGAACTATTGTTTAGTAAGCCGAAAGACGGGCATAGTCCACACTCTGCTATACAGTGTTATTGCGAACTAGATGAATTGCCCCTCCCTTTGCAAGAAGAACAGGTTTATGGTAAGTATTTCAATTTTTTCCTTCCTTAGGATACGCATTCCAATAAAAATAGAATGACAAAAATCCATAATTTCACCTTCTCAACCCTATTTCACATCAATGCGTTGATGGGGGCTGAATTTGCACTTAAACTTCATTTGGAGTGTCACTATCCATCTCAGTGACCGCGAAAATTGTGGATTGGACATTAATATCGATGTTTTCGACTATTTTTATATGTTAACCCTTCTCATCTCTACTTCTCGCCCTCATACCGATGGGCTAAAATTGGACTTAATAGCATCAGGTATGGAACCTAAATGATGAGGAATTAATGGGACTTTAACGAGATCAGGAGTGTCCTTATTTATTCCAGAAACATCGAAACATTACGGTTTGGACACTAATAACGGTCTTTGTTTTTACTATTTTCACATATCACTCCACATCATTCCTTTTCTCCTTGTTAAAAATGTGCTAAAAATTAATTTTGGCCATGATCAACGTAGGTAACGTGGGGTCCTGTCACCACGGCATGGCGCGTCCTCAGGTTGCGGATCGAGGAGAAGGCTTCTAGATATAGAGGTTAGCTGCGAATATACTGAATAAACAGTCGCGGACAGACGACTAGGAATAGTCCTTCAGCTTGGGGGTTTGGGTAAGGCTAACAACCTCATCCTGTAAAAAAAAAAAAAAAAAAAAAAAAAAAAAAAAAAAAAAAAAAAATGAAAGAAAGAAAGCATTTGTTCAGAAACATTCACAAAAGCCTTTGACAAGGACTGATAACTTGGCAGGACCTCAGCAAAAGAAAATGGACATGAGATTTGGAACATGGAATATTAGAAGTCTTTATAAGGTAAGTGCGTTAAAATCCGTAACGAGTGAGTTAGAGAAATACAGAATGGACCTAGTAGGAGTTCAGGAAGTTATGTGGGAAGGAAATGAACTGTGAATTCAGGAAATTTTACGCTCTTTTACGGGGAAGGAAATAAAAATCACCAATTAGGAACAGGGTTTTTCGTTTACAAACGAATATTACCAGCAATTAAGCGGGTTGAACTTGTTGCTGACAGACTTTCTTTTATTACTCTTAAGAGTGGATGGTGTGATATTATTGTTTTAAATGTACATGCCCCAACAGAAGATAAGGATGACGATATCAAAGACAATTTTTACGAATAAGTGGAACGGATATTTGACCAACTCCCGCGATACCCTAGTGAGGTCCAAGTGCATTTATGAACGTCATGATGTGGGAATTTTGTACTCTTCACGATCAGGTTTTTGGATGTTGCAAAGTTCACGAGTCTAACACCGTTGTCATTACTTTCCTTATGCCGACTTTCGTTCCCTATAATTGGTTTGAAAATATCCTCTCGTCCTACTTTCGCATTGAAATCCCCTAATAGAATGGTTATATATTTAAAAATTCACTGTCCGAGTCTGGCCCAGGCCCGATGTAATATATGCTTTGTATCCTCGAGTCCGGCCCACGGGCTGGGTCGGGCTTAGGCTCGAGGGCTCGGATCGAGTCCGTGCAGACCTCTAATACCAGCATGCCATTTTACAAAGAATGTCTACAATGAGAACTATCTCTTGACGCCAAATGGCGTCATGGCACACAACAATAGGTATGAATGACGCCATATGGAGTCAAGTGGCAGAAAAAAATAAGCATTCCTAGGATGTAAGTGCCCTCCTATAAAATGTGTAGTGAATTTGTGAATCCATTTATTGCTCGGCTACAAAATTCCTTATAAGATCACTACAGAAAATACATGAAATTACCAAACTAACGACTCATAATAGGTTGCAAGCCCACTAACTTTTTAGAGGAACCTTTCCAGATATAGTTGCCGGCAATACTTGTAGCTATACTCTGAAATACTTGTAGCTATACTCTTGCCGGCAATACTCTGAAAAATGTTATGAACTGAAAAATTAAATAACCTAAGTTCTAGGATACATTGTCAAAATTCTCAAATCATTCTTGTTATTTGCAATTTATTATAAACAACAATTAAGAATTGTCTACTGGTATCTACTGATATTGCTACTATTTGTCTAAAAGATGCATTATGTGAATATAAGCACCCCTCAAGAATTTTAGCCCTACGTTTTGAAAAAAAAAATAGGGTGTATATATTGGAGTTAATACAGTAATACACGTAAAAAGGCGGCCATAGTCAATACTAAAGCGAAAGGTATTCTCTTTACAACGAAATCATGATAAACTTAGGACGTGTTGCCGAACTCATAGGATAAAGAAGGGAAGTGAAGAAAGGAAATTGAAGAGGAAGGAGATAGCACATACATACATACACACACACACACACACACATCATGCGAACTCGCAATTTCCAGCTTAATTTTAGTTGCCATCCGTGAGATTTTATCTACTCCCCCCCCCCAGTCTGCAGCATGCATAAATTACCTCCGTCATTCTTCAGAACGTATCTCAAAAGCCCTGTGTCCATTACACACTCATTTATCTATGTATAACTTAAGCTTCTACCTACTTTCATTACCTACCTTGCTAAAAGCCTCCCTAGCTTTGATGAGAAATATTAAATATTTATTCCTCGCTATTTTGGATATACTGCTTTCCAGTTCCTGTCTTTAGGTCAAGAGAAGATTGTGAAATATGAGGAAAAAAAGAAAGAAGTATTACGTATCATATGTAATACACGCAATATTCATTTCAACATGGTTGTGAAATTATAGTCTTGTTTCTCGTTCAAGGAAAGGGAGGGAGTTTGAATTAGATTAAACAAAATACATAAATAAACTATGATAAAGACAGTGGAGATGATAACGCAAAACTTACGTTAATGAATGAAATGAAATGAAATTTTTGAGTGTTACGTCCCACGGTTATGCCGGTTAGGCTAAAGGAGACGGTGATTATGAGAAATGAATGAAATGGTGGAATGAAGAAAGTGGGAGGAAACGGGAGAACCCCGAGAAAACCCACGCACACGGTGCTTGTCCACCACAAAGTTCACTTGGCGGGAGCAGGGTTTGAACCCGGAACCCCAAGCACCACCGCGGCCCCTACGTTAATGAATGAATCTACGAAAAATATTATATAGACCCCCTATCCTCCCATATCCAATATATTGAGGGTTTAACCTGACCAATATTTTCAGATTTAACCAAACAATTTTATGAGGTTAAACTGATGCCAAATGATAACAATAAACTAGGTTTCATATACTTTCTCATAGCCCAAGTATGTGATAATGTATATCCTCTTATATCCCAAGCATCTAAGTTTTTTAACCTGGTCAATATTTTTTGAAGTTAACTAAAATATCTTATAAGGTTAAACTTATGCCCAGTGACAACAATACCCTAGGTTTTAATACTCTCTCATAGCCCAAGTATGTGATGTGTATATATCCCAAGTATGTGAGGTTTTAACCTGGCCAATATTTCTAGAGGTTTAACAAAAAAAAATCTTATGAGTTAAACTGATGCCAAGCAACAGTAATACTCTAGTTTCATATACTCTCTCATATCCGAAGTATATGATGTATATACCTTCTTATATCCCGAACCTCAAGAAAACCCACGAACACGGTATTTGTCTACCACAAAGCCCACTTGGCACGAGTTGGAATCGAATCAGGGACACCACCAGAGGTTAACGCTCTACCACTGAGCCACCATGTCCCCAAAAGGATTTTCATATCTTGCAGTGTATGTAGTAGAGGACTGAGCAATGTTTATGCTAAATTTTCTGGAATTATCTGGTATTAACCCTTCGCGCTGGTCTAATAGGAAGCCTCATCGCTTTTGATGTATGGGGTCAGGGGTTCGATTTATACTGATAGAACCTTGAAATTTGAACGCATTGCGGTACTTCGGATTCTACCTTAAACCGTTGATCCGCATCTCTTAGTCTCAGTGCTTAAAAGGGACGCTAGACTCCAGTCACACATCCAATATAACTGGGATCTGGCAAAATTTCAAGTTGTAACTTAAAGAATCCAGATAGTAAACTGGAGTATTCCACATAATATTAAACACAATACTCGCGTGACTTATGACTAAATTGTGATCGTACAAACCATAGATGTGCATTCTATTATAGTGCTACCATGCTTCAAAGCCAACGACACGTCATTGTTGATTCTTCAAATTAACAAGAAACGGACATGAACGTGTCATTCGGACATCCGAATCAAACCTAGTCCATTCGATAAAAATAACAAAGATATGTTCATACACAAAAAATTAGGTGCCATGGACAACGGAGTAAGTCCCTGGGATCCATTAACCCTGTTACTATTAAAAAAAAATCGTAGACTCGTAGTGAAATAACTATTGCATCAACATTGTTCATTGGAAAGCCGTGGTTTATTGTTCATTTGCTTCAGCATGAAACAAGCTTTCCAGAGATGCTATGTATTGGAGCCCATAACGTATTTGAACAGGGAAACTTGGGAAAATTTCGTGAAAATTCCCTTCAGAAATCCCTCCCCTCAAATACGTCATGGGCCCCAATATATAAAATCTCTGGGAAGCTTGTTTCATGCTGAAGAGAATAAACCATGACTTTCCAATGAACAGTGTTGATGCAATAGGTATTTTACTGTGAGTCTACGATTTTCTTTATATTAACAGGGTTAATGGACCCCCAAGGACTTACTCCGTTGTCCATGGCACCTAATTTTTTGTGCATGAACATATCTTTGTTATTTTTATCGAATGGACTAGGTTTGATTCGAATGTCCGGATTGTCATGTCCGTTCCTTGTAAGATTGTCAGGTATTTTCAACGCAATTAAATGGCAACTTCCTGTATACCTATAGACCTTTTTTTTTTTAAACTGTGCATAGCGGTGCCCTGGTTTCTTTACAAAGGAATCCATTAAAAATATATTTCATTCTAAATCTTAGGTATTGTATGTTCTGACTTGAAGCACCATCGAAATATCGTGGAACACTAAGAGTATCATGAACCGAAAAGCTTTATTTATTTATTTATTTTTTTTAATGTTTAACGTTGCACGTTTATGCACCAAGACTAAGTGATACGGGGTTGATAAGGTGTAGGATAATGATGGAATGATTTAAGTGAGAGAAAACGGGAGAATTTCGAGAAAACCCACATACACATGATTTGTCTAGCAAAAAACCACTTGGAAGGAGATGTGATCGAACAGGAAGCCCACGCGCCAGAAAGGACCGCTGTACCACTGAACCACTGTGGCTTTGTGAGCCGAAAATGAAGGACTGCAGCATACAGTCTCCCCATCCGCAATAATAACGATAATCTAAACTTTGTATGTGTTATCCAATTTAACCCTTTTAGGACTTTTTGTAACTTTTGTTACCTTGGCGTAGTATCGTCTTTGACCGCTTATTTAGGTTCTATAACAGGCATTTAAGGCGTTTTTCCTATTAATCAAGTCAAGGATGGACCATAGAACACCCCAGATGCGTCTCGGAACCGGATGGTCAACTTGGCGGCGCCAAGTGGGGGCGGAGGTGCGTGATGTTTTTATTTTTTCTTAAGGCAAATTTCAAAAAAAAATTCACTCCTTTAGCTTTCATGATATCAGGTTGGAACTTTGCATACGGAATGTGTGTATCTTTGGGTATTTCTCAAATTTTTCTGAGGTCCCTACGTAAAACCGGGACCGGGCCTGAGGGGCACAAATGTTCCGATAGCTTGATTTTTTCAAAAAAAAAATCCTGTTTTTCCTGATTTTTTTCGCTTCAAATATATGATATAGACATGTGAGTGGTACCATTAGAAAGGGCTTGTTATACTGAAGAAAATTAAGTTTGAACCATGACTCTAAGCCTAATAGTAATGACGCAGTAAATTTTTATAAATTTTTATATATACAAGGTCGGATCCAGGATTTTCTGAGGGGGTGCACCATATCTACCAAAATAACCAGTCTTATTGAAACTCTTCAAAGTGACATGTGACAATGTTTTTTTTTTTTTTTTTTTTTACACCTGATAACGCTGATAAATAGAATAGGGGGAAGGGAGTATTTTAAAGAGGGTCGCAAGTGATATGCAGAAAAATGTTCTTTCTTCCTAGCTTCTGTTTTTTTTCCCTACTTGAGAAATGTTACGTTGCTTTGCTTCATGAATCTTCTCCTTGGACCTTCAGCAAATCGACTTAAACTATTGCTTTTGCAAAACTCCTCTTTGTTTTAAACCCCAAACGGAACATGACAAAATGTTTCGAAAAGTGTTGCTATTTTCACTGCTAACTTCTCATTTTAGATAGTGTATATTTACAACGAAGGGGGTGCACTCCCCCTAAATCCGGCAATATATATATATATATATATATATATATATATATATATATATATATATATAGAGAGAGAGAGAGAGAGAGAGAGAGAGAGAGAGAGAGAGAAAGAGAGAAAGAAAGAGAGCCTAAATTCAGACTTTCAACAATTTTTTCTTATCTTTATTTTCAAGATACAAGGTTGAAATTTTGCACACGTTTTATGTACACTCATGCCCAAAATTAGTGTCGCATATCTATAACTGTCTTCTTGTAAGAATATAATTTGATAATGATTTTGCAGGATACTTTTAATACTGATACTATGTGTATAATCGGGAAATGTATATATGTGGTAAATTTCATAGGAAAAGAATTATAAATACGAAAATTATAATGAGTAAAATAAAATGTTCCTAAATGGACAAGAAAATTTTATTTTCGTTTTATTGTTATTATTTACTGCTCTTTTGACTTGAAATTTACTACTTGCATGTCTTTTCCGATTATACACAAACTAACATTATAAGAAATACTGGGCGAATTCGTTATCATATTATATTCCTACAACAACATATAAATACATAAGACATACGACAATAATTTTGGACATGAGTGTACATAATAACGTATTTGTAGAAAAATTCAGATCCCTACGGTAACCCCGGCCCTGGCCAGAAGGGAAAAGTCTTTTTGTGGAATTTTCAAAAAAAAATCCGAGTTTTTTCCCTAATTTTCCGGTTCAAGCTTAGTATACGGACATGTGAGTGATACTGTTGAAAAGGGCTCGTTATACTGAAGAAAATTACGTTTAAACCATGACTCTAGATTAAATAGGAATGACGCAATACAATTTTGAAGTATTTTATACATATATGTATATACGAATATGAAAAAATGGGTCATCTTCAGATTTTCAAAAATTCCTCCCGACCTCAGTTTTCAAGATATAAAAATGAAATTTTGCACACGTATTACTCACGTAACATCGTATTTTTTAAAAATCAGATCCCTATGTGAACCAAGGCCCGGGTAGAGGAGCACAAAAATTTAAAAAGAATCGAAAAATCTCCTGTTGTTTTCGATTTTCCCATTTCTAGTGTATAATACGGCCAAGTGAGTGCTATCGTTGAAAAGTATAATCTATCCTGAAAGAAACGGGGTATGAACCATGATCCTACAATAAATAATAAGGAAGCAGTAGCTGTTTGAGTGAAAGTCTAAAATTCATCTCAAAAAGTTGAAATCCGGAAAGGATTAATTTATACTGTTTTCGAATACTTTAACTAACTTAAGAATTTGTTTGTGACTCATAAATAATAACAATAAAAAATGTGTAAGCAAGTACGATAAAAAAAATCTATAGAAATGAGCGTTACAATAGAAAAATCGGAAAGGCATATTAATGCACAAACGATGAGGACATCTGGTCTGCTTAACAATACTTTTAAAGATGTAAGATAGTAAATTACGGATCAGACGTTGATTTGCTGACTGTGATCTCAGAAGAAGTTTAAGAAAAAGTAAGTGATTTAAAAGAATAATAAAGATTTCAAAGATACAGATTAATGTTTGGTAACGAGACCGTCCTAAAGCAACAAAACTTACGGGTTATTTCGAAAACATACAAGGAAGCTTTTTTCTTTTTTAAGAAAAACTTCAGATAGTTATTGATTTTATCATGAGAACAGAATGAAATTCCATAGGATAGCAGATATCTCAAATTTCAAACTAAACACTTCTCACAATCTATTGTTGAGGTATTGTGAAGTTCGTGAGTGCAGTTTACAAAGTTGATGTTGCAATCTGACCCTTAAAAGCCTTATTAGAAGGGCGTTTAATAATATAGATCACATTACAACGTTGCTTGTACAACTCATTCTCATGAACAGCCGAAGATACTTTATTTCATTACACAGAGATAAATCTTAGAACACGACATGGAAAACCAAAATTTAGTTATCAAGAATAACCAACCATATAAAAAGATCACAGCTTAATATAAAAATAATACTTCAATGGTATCTAAGCACATGTGGACAGATATTTTCGTTGTTTGTTGAACTAAAAGGTCTCATTTCAGCAGCGAGAATCTATGAGACGTAAAATACGTTACGTGGGATCCTCATCGTAAAGGATTCAAATGTCAAGGGTCTCCCACGAGGAAGCTAATTCGGTACGCTGTGCATCAAAGGGATAGCGCTAGCCACGAGTCCAGCGGAGAAGGCGAGAATGTTTTCTTTTTATAATTTTATGCTTACTTGTTGAAGTCATTGTTCAAATTAGGGATGGCCAATTCCGGAATTTTTACTTTCCAGAATCCGGAAAGTAAAATCGGGAAAATTCCGGCATTCAGAAAAAATCTGGAATTCGGAAAAATCCACAATTTAAAAAAAAAATCAGGAATTTTTAAAATTCCGGAATTTTACGACATCGGAAGATTTTTTCCGAAATCCGAGAAGTGAAATTTTTGCTTACTGCTAGCTTTGCCTAGTGGTATTTTCATGCTAGTTTCTCATGTTACATTGTGCATATTTACAACAAAGCGGGTGAACGTGCACCGGTGCACTCCCCCTAAATCCAGCCCTGCATATAATGTAGTCTTATTTCAGTCTTCATATGTATTTAAAAATTCATTTCATAAACACAAAAATAAAAAAATGGCAAGTAAAATCACGTCTTTTAAAGACTTGAGAGTAGAACACCAGTACTGTGAACCATTGCGAGTTACCAGAATAACAACACTGAAAATAGATATAATGAAAGTTTGATTTAATCGAACAATAATTTGTGCTATAGTTTGAAATAATTCATATGGTTTAAACGTCGATCTAGCTATCTCAAAAATTTCGTCATCATCTTGGTTTAGTGGGTTGTATCTCTCCCTTCTCGCCACGCCAAATTCAACTTCTGCCGAGAAAAAGGGAGAGTTTCTCCCCACACCACTTCCATTTCTCTCTCTCTCTCTCTCTCTCTCTCTCTCTATGTGTGTGTATGTGTGTGTGTGTGTGTGTTTTCCTCGTTCAAGAGAATTTGCATGGAAATGCGGCTTGTTACCAAGAGGGTGCCTTCCATGATGGAGGAATGATAACCAGAATGCAGCTTCTACGACAACCACAAAAACCATCTCACCTTAGAGAAGGTCTCTCTCTCTCCTTCTCCTTGCTTCTAACATCCCTGTATTACTACTACTCATACATACTGAAACTCACACTCATGCATATAGGCACATACACACAACAACAACTATAGTATTACTATTAGAGGTGGTTTTAGACTTCTCTGTGAGTATGTGTGCGTGGAAAACCAGGAAATGGAACGGAAGGGTACAGCGTTTCCTCCTCATCCTCATCCTCATTCTCATTCTCAACCTCGTTCCTAGTTCCAAACTTCGAATTATTATCATCATACTTTTGACCAACACATGTTTACCGTCCACTGGAGTTAGACCCAGAGAGTGTATTTTTTTCTGTGCCATTTTTCTCCACTAAATATTATTTTTGAGTCACCACACACGCGTAAACAAGAGGGAGAAATTCTCAGACAGAAAATTTGATTTGGTTTTTCTACAATTCTCCCTTTTTTTTTTACCGTCTCTCACTTTTCATATATAAGTTTATGTATGTAGGATCCTGTTCCATGTTCATACAACCACAATATTTACATGTTGTTGCTTTTTTAATTCAGTCTCTATATGGACTTTGGACAACATAGCTGTACAAACATAAGTAAGGTAGAATTCTTTTCATCTTAAAAAAGCTTTAAAAAACTAATTATTGTAAAAGACAGAGATTCAATCCATTTGTACACCTTTATTGAAAATGTAATAATGTGAATTGATTTATTATTCATATTTTCGTCTTTAATTTGAATTTTCTAAAAAGAGAAATTCAACCACAAAGGATAGTATATATCGAACACCCTCGATGAAGCTCATCCGATGTTTAACCAAACTTGGCATAAGAGTCGATCTTGACGAGACTAATATGCATACGAAATATTATGACGTAAGTCCTTTTATTTCCGAATTATCAATTATTAAAATTGGAGTTTGGACTTCAAATTTTCGAAGAAAACAATTCTTGATTGCTATTTAGAAATCGAAAATCATACACGGTACAAACCTGTTAAAAGTAAATTTGAAGCATGAGAAAATACTTAAGCTGGGTAAAACGTAGTGAAAAAACTGCTCTCATTTCAGAGGAATGTGTGTCAATACTTCCGTAGCAAGTTGGTCAAGCGCTATATATGGAGCATTGGACTGTATGGTTCAGACACTTGGACATAAAGGAAGTTAGAGAAGAAATATTTGGAGAACTTTGAAATGTAGTGTTGGAGAAGATAAAATGGAAAGAGAGAGTAACAAATGAGGATGTTTTGAAACGGATAGGAGAGAAGAGGACGCTTCTAGCCGGCATGCACACATCTTGCGAAGAAATTGTCTTCTTCATACTGCCACAGAAGGAAAGATGGAAGGAAAACGGGCAATTGGAAGAAGAACACAATTGATCGGTGATTTGAAAAATAGAAGAAAATATTGGGAGTTGGAGATCGAGAAACGTGGAAGAAACATATCCAAGCCCAAACCTAAAATTAAACCAAAATAACGAAAAAAATCTCATTAGTTCCAGGATCTGCTAAAAGGCATAATACTACTACTACTACTACTACTACTACTACTACTACTACTACTACTACTACTACTACTACTACTACTACTACTACTACTACTACTACTACTACTACTACTACTACTACTAATAATAATAATAATAATAATAATAATAATAATAATAACAGGAGAAAGGAGAATGTGAGGAGATAATGTGAGGCAGGTGGTAACGACTGTGTGTTATTCAGTCAACAGCAGTGGTGCTGTCAAGTAGAGGAAAAAAGTGAAAGCGCCATAACGAATAGGTTTCGGAAAGACAACCAACGTGCCTGGATCGATCAAGATTGAAATGGTACGCGGGTGAAGCATAGCAATGTTTTCAGAAACTTCGTGACGACCTTTTCGCCAAAATGAAGGAACGAACCACTTTGCAGGAAGTACTAAGAACACAACAAGAGATGCCATCATCCATGCATATAGCGGTCGCTGCTGGACAGCGACAAAGATTAAGACACTGACGATACACGACAACTTCCACACGTGTGGCAGAAGGTGATAGATAATGAGAAGTGATTACATTGACGGAATGGAACAAATATTCTTCTGTGTATAAAGCGAAGTACGAATTATAACAGTGTTGCCATTACTTTTTCTCCAGTCCTTGTAATTGATTAGCTATGTTATAAATGCTCTATGTCTACTTATAGATAATAAAGATTCGCTTTCAAAAATATCAATAAAAGATCATCTTTTCCGCAACAAAGAAACTTACTATTTATGTCTTGATATTATAATTTGTCAAAACTATATAATCGAGAAGAAACTATTAATACAAGAGTCCAGGAGAAGGTGGGAGTGGCCAAGTTGAGAATGGTAAGATTGATGTGAGGTGTGACGAGGAGGGATAAGATATGATATCTAAGATGCACTGTTAAGGTAGGACCCTTGAGTTAAAAAAAATAAGGATGGAACTTGATGTAGCTGGGATATGTAGAACGAAAAAAATGACGGCTACACGGGAAAGAGGATTTAAAATAATCTGAAAATACCAAGAAGAAGAGAAAAGGAAGGACCTGAAAAGAAGTGGAAAGACAAGGAAGACAGGATGGAAAAGAATAGAAGAAAGTTGAGGAAAAGGATTAAAGATGGAAGCACCGATCCCATATAAACATGGGAAAAGGCGGAGAAAAGAAGAACAGAGCACGCGATAAAGAATTGTGTATTTTAATGTGGAATTTATGTAAATAGAAATGTTAATCAAAGACCAGAAACATAAATAAAATAAATTTATGAATTATCGAAAAAAGACAAGTCTTTATTATTTATATTTTTCTTCCACTCGAATGTCTCTTGAGACCGAATAGTTACATCGCGAGATTTCTCTGTGGGTAATCTGGATTCGATTAACAGTGAGAACATTTGCCTGGGATACAAACCTAAGTAATGATTCGTATCCTTTAAATATTTTTCGCCTTGTTTCATGTATGTAGCCTCTTTGGCGAAAAGAGCTGTGAGATTGAAATCAATCAAGCATCTTTCTTTCCCTCTAGAGAAGGAAATTTTGAGTGAATTGACTCATAATCCTCTAATTTAGCCGGTATATTACAAGTAAATAAATGAAAATGTTCATCTGTACTACTGGTAACATTGGGTTAGTCTAAAACGTACTGAGCCTTTTCCACAGAAGATAGGATTAGTGTTCCAAATCGCAGGGTATACGAGTCGCAGCGGATCAAGCCCAATATCATGTGACAGCTGATACTTAAAGTTAGTAAATGTGTAAAAAATAGTGGAATTCTTAGAATTGAGCGGAATGTATTGCGCCGTGAAAATAAGTGAGCTTCTCGCAAAACTTTTACAATTTATAATTTACAATTTTATTTTACGACACATTTTACAATTTTATTTCCATAAAGGCAGAAATGCAGGACCAGCTCGAGAGAGTAATGCTCCCGGAAGTACGAACGAAATACACAGTTCTGATTGATTGGCGTTAACCATTTCTTGCCATGTAGCATTTAAATAACATAAATCAAATGCTTGCTACTGTCGGCAATCGTGGCCGAGCATGCTAGCGCAATGTGCTAGTATTTAATGTCGCTTTCGAACCCGGACCAGGGAAAGTCTTTTATTTTTTTAAAATTTTTATAACACTTTTTTGTTAAAATAATATGAAAATAATACTCAAAAAATTATTTACTTACTTTTGTGCAGATAAGTAGTAGTAGAAGTAGTAGTAGGAGGAGGAGAAGGAGAAGGAGGAGTAGGAGTAGGAGTTGTAGTAGCAGTAGGAACGGGTTAGAAGCCCCGTAAGACTCGTTTTGTTCCACCTTGACCCCCATTATATAAATTTTGTGACCAACTTAAAACAGCTAGCTAAAATAGCGCGTAAAATAGCTGGCTAGAGTAGCGCGCGAAAAGAACGTACTTACGGGAGCATTACTCTCGCGAGCGGGTCGTGGAAATGTTATGTAGGCATGTGATGAAATTTGTGCTGTTTATATTCAGTGAATCCATCATGTTTGGTTCTCTTTGATTTGGAAAAAGCTTTTGACAAAGTGTGGCATCTCGGACTAATTCACAAACTCATTAGACTTCAGCTACCTACCAAATACATACGTCTCATTTTTAACTTTCTCTCCGGCCGCCTTACATATGTTGCCATTCGCAATAGCCTGTCTCATCCGATTTTCTTATTATCAGGAGTTCCGCAAGGTTCCGCTCTTTCCCCTCTCCTCTACATTCTATTTGTAGCTGACATGCCACGCCTCCCAGATCACGTCCACGCCTTTCAGTACGCAGACGACACTGCTTTTCTTGCTCTTGGGACATCTATTCAACATATCAACCGTATCTTGCAACTCGCTATAGACGACTTCTGCCGCTGGTGTAGACACTGGAAACTTACAATAAATGCTACCAAGACACAGGCCATCATCTTTCTCCTGAAGCGGAAAACATCTAAAGTACGCAGAAATAGACGTTGTCTTTCTCTCCATGTGGATCAGGTTCCGTTGCAAGCTACCAGGACAGTAACTTACTTAGGCATCACTTTTGATACTCATCTTACATGGATGCAACATCTTAAAGCAATTACGACAAAAGCTTATAATAGACTTAATTTACTTAAACGTCTCGCCGGTACAACTTGGGGTCTATCACCGCACACTATTCTAAACACTTACAAGGTCTTTCTTCGCCCTACTTTAACGTATGGGTTTACAGCTTGGATAGCCGCTTCCGACAAATTCTACCATAAGCTACTTGTCCTTGAACGCCACGCTTTCCGCATAGCCTTTCGTATACAATTGCCCAGCCCAACACGTGACCTATATATCCGCATTTCTTTTCCAACATTGCAATATCACCTCGAAACCCTCCGACTCTCCTACATCCGTAGCCGTTTTCAAGCTCACCATCCTCTTCTGTTTTACACAATGCATTATTTAGCAGTACATCCTACGCCTTCACGCCATGTACACACTCCATTATCCCTTCTTTTCACGTTATATCATTACACACTTCCTCCCGATGATCCCATGCTTATGCTTCTAGATGATTACACCATTCATACTCATCTTCCCGTCATTTTCCCCTCATTTCACGCACAGTGATTTCCTTTGTATACTAACTTGGGTTCCCACTGTCTTACATCATAGCCTAGAGTCCCCCTAGGCAAGAAGATAACCTCATGCGTCTGTTAACATCTCACCGTTGTGTTGTTTTGTGCATTGCACCTCACTCCATCCTTCATCTCCATCATCACCTAACTACAGAATCATATCTTACACTACATCGTTTCTATATTTCCTAATTTCACAATAAGCCTCTTTTCATCCATGTTATATTTCTCTCTTATTATGTATGCTATTTCCATCACTTTCTCAGTACTGACAATCTCACTTTCCATTTCATTATTATTATTATTATTTTATTATTGTAAAATAACAATCATAAATGTTTGTAATTAATAATTTGTTATTTTGTAATTCCTAACAACTAATGAATATCTGTATGTCTTTCATTCCTGGAATGTATTCATCACTGTATCAATATATGTAAACTGTGAACGTTCTTTCTCCAAGCCAAATGTTAAGGAACGCAAAGTTCCTTAAGTCCAGCATTTCAACGAATAAAGATGTAATAAAGCACTTAGACCACCTCACGACCTTTAAACCTCAGTCTCCTCACAGCACTTCCCTAAAACAGGGCGTAACCCTGTAAAAGGTAGCTAGCTTTGGCTAGCATTAAAAAAAAGTGCTGTTTATGAAGAAGGTACGTTATCAAAACCAACAATGAAAACATGGTTTAGTCGCTTTCCTTCTGGAAATCTTAATAGTTTGGTACGACACGTTCCGATCAAACACATTTACTTGATTGAATTTTTATTGGCGAATCTCTACTGAAACGCAACGAACTCGAGCCATTTCTGAAGCGTTTTATTACTAGTGATGAAAAGTGGATAATCTACAAGAATGTGAAAAAAAGAGAGATCATGATCGAAGCGACGAGAAGCTCCAGAGTAATGTTATATGGCAAAGACCACACTAACGCTCAGGAAAGTTAAGCTGTGAGTTTGGTGAGACTGCATGCACCGTCACGGAAAACAGTGTACAATTGGATAGAAGGTTGGATAAGTGGGTAGCACCTCGATAAAGAAGAGGAGCAGTTCTACAAGGAAAGCAACAATGACAAAACCAGCCATCGTCACTGTAGTAGAGAGGACCATTCAAGAGAACAAATGCATCACATTCTCTGAAATGGAGGCTGTCATAGAACTAACCAGTAGCACCCTGCAGTGCATTGTGTACAACGATTTACAGTAGGGAAGATCCATGCAAGATGGGTTCTAAAACTCTTGTCTGCAGAGCAAAAACAATGTCGTGTGGACGTGTGCAGAGAACTTTTGTAATGCCATGATCATAATCCCAATGATTTCAGATCTAGGCCGGTGACTGGGGATGAGACCTGGCTTCATTACTGTGAGCTGACGACGAAGCAGCAATCAATGCAATGGAAACATCATGACAGTGCATCGCCAAAGACAATTTCGAACAACATCTTCAGCTGGGAAGCGTACGACTACAGTGTTCTGGGATACGATTCCTGATCCACTGCCTGAAAGGTGGAGCCGTGATTAAAAGGGCAGTGTATAAGTCGTCTGAATATGGGAGTAAGCCGCCAAAAAATGAGTGAAAGGAGTGCTTCTGCAGCATGTCCTCACACCACCCGGGATACACCTACTGCCATAGATCAAATAGAGATTACAGTGCTTCCACACTCTCCTTACTTTTCGGACTTGGCTACCAGCGATTACCACCTGTTCGGGGTAAGAAAAAAATCTCTGCATGGTTGTCGGTTCGCAGACTCTCATGAACTTGAACAAGCTATTGAAACATGGGTGGTGTATGAGACTCCAAACAATTGATTCCAGGGGGATCTTCTGAAGCTGACACACGACTGGCAAAAGTACATAAAGATAAAGGGAGACTGAAAAACTGAACGTACCAGTTGCTGTAAAACCTGTATAAATATGTCAGAAAAATAGTGAAAATCATTATACAAGGACTATTTTTAAGTAAGCTCGGATTGTCAATAGAAACAAAATTAGTAAAGATAGTGTCATACATTGTTGGTTATTTCCTCTGTACACATTACGCTACTTTTCTACATAGTTACCATGTTTGTTTAAACATTTATCATAGCGTTCGACAAGTTTTTGTATGCACGTGTCGTAAAAATCACCTGCCTGTGACCGAAGCCAATCTTCAACTGTTGTTTTTACTTTTTCGTCGGTATCAAACCATTGACCGGCAAAAAATTGCTTCAGGTGGGGAACCGCTCAGCGGAAAGTTCGGGCTGTAATCGGAATGTACAGGGGGTGGTCCAGTATTTTCCATGAAAAAGATCTGATTAACTCTTTAGATTGAGCAACAGAATGAGGGAGTGCTTTGTTATGCAGTAGCAAAACACCAGATGACAGTAGGGCACAGCGCTTATTCTGTATAGTACGTCGAAGCTTTTTCAAGGTCGCTCAGTACGCAGCTGAGTTGGTGGATGTTCTTCGTGGCATAAACTCGATTAACAGGAGATCATGGCGATCCCAGAATACGGTAGCCATAATCTTGTGTGTAGACATTGCGACAGTGTGTAGACGTCGTATTCTAATGAATCCAAGGGTGCACTTGTCTCAGCAGCACACAAAGGTAATTGCGCAAAAAATGACATTGTCAAACACAATCGCAAGAATCATTTAGGGCAAAAGAAACAAATTTTTATGATGAGAGAAAGTTTATATGAACCAAAAGCTATTGAAGTTAAGATTACAAAACAAAGTTTTGAGCTTAGGGCTCCGATTACAGGTTCAATGATAAGAGAAATGTTACGATACGCTTGTTCCAGTGTGTATACTGGTAGGCCATCTACTCTGGTGTTTCCTGTCTTGGATTCATTTCGAGTCCATGTGGTCCCCTTGTTCCAACCTGCTCCTCGATCCTGGCACCGGCTGAGGAGCTTCGCTGCTTCCTACCGCTCGAACTGCGAGAATGAGGAAGAGTTCTCGCTGGGAGCATTTTCGCGGACCCCAAGAGCTTCAGATATCCTTTGATTTGATTGGCCGATACAGATACGACATCACGAGTCATGACATATATATATAGCACAAAGTAAACGCTAGCTGCTGTCGGCCCTCCTGCCTGAGTGAGCTAGCGCAACATACTAGTAAGAAAAATCGTTTTTGGCGTGGGTTCAAACCCTGCCTAAGGATTTTTTTAATATTTTAAAATTTTTTATAACACTTCTTTTGTTAAAATAATATTAAAAATAATATTCATAAAGTGATTTAACGGTTATGTTTTTAAATTTTCATTAAACTTCTTTCATTAAAATAAGTTTGCCCTTGTACTATACAGATCCAAAGTGATTTAACGATTATTTTTTAAAATTTCCATTAAACTTCTTTCATTAAAATAATTTTGCCCTTGTACTATACAGATCCAAAGCAAAAGCAGTAGTAGTAGTAGTAATAATAGGTGACGTCATCGGTACGTGGCCAATAAGAATGCTACTTCAGCCATGTTTTGGCTGAACGTCTTGAGATCGGCGAAAATGCTCGCTGAGATGCGTGGAGACTGCACTGGTTGTTCGTGCTGCCGCCTGGTGGCTGCTTCGGCAATTGTCTCAATTGACGATCAGCACGCGAAGCGATTGTCTGCCGTCCACAAATATTGTCCTACAGGTCCTTGAACGATCGCACCCAATTACGCATTTTGCCGACATTCATTGCATTTGGATCGTGCACCTCACATATTTGTCGATGCATTTCCACTGCTGACACGTTTCTCGCTGTCAAAAATCGAATCACAGACCTTATTTCACACTTGGCGGTATGCTCAATTTGGCGGTACATTTTAACTGCACACATTGAACCATACACACTGACGCTACGACTGCAACCAGTGATGCTAGGTCCTCAAGTTAAAATTTCCTCAGGAATGCTATAAAATTCCCTTTTTAACCCTTATCCGGGCAAGCGGGGCTTCCCAGGCCCAGTAGCTTAATATGTTTCTTTCGAATTTCTCAATAACCATAAATATTTCGATGACATAAAATTCTGAATTCTTCTATCTTTAGTCGAAGTTAAAGTCATGAACATATCGAGTTGGTAAGGCTAATAGAGTTGGTAAGGCTCCAGCTGCCGTCTAAGTTATAAAATAGCTTGAGAACGTTATTTGCCTATCTATGGGTTATTATACTGTGCTCATATCTCCAGAACATAAATTTGCGGAATTCGGTGGTGTTCGTGGAATTGACAACATCCACTAGTGTAGTGTTCAGAAGAGGAAGTGGATTAAGTGAAAATTTTACACTTTACACTGCTCACACATAGTTAAACTTCGCTACAAATACACCCACAAATCCTACATACTTTCAAGTTATTTAAATTTCCACTTTTCCCAATTTTTACACCTGACCCCTCTTCATCCTGCTGAAACTCCTTCCCAATTTTGAAGCCAGGAAAAGTATGACCGTCACTTACGGGGAAGGGTCATCCTTCCCTTCGTTTTTTACATTTTGTTCTCAAGTTCTGGTTCTCCACGCCAGTATGTACAGTATAAAGTTACGTATCTATAAAACAAACTATGGTGAGAAATCATTAGAGATGCAAAAAAGCCGGCTTTTTTGAATCGATGGTTTTTTGCACATAAAAAGCTGGCTTTTTTGAAAAAGAACACGAGAATTTCGGAAATTTTGGCTTTTTTCATTTTCATGATTTTTCTGTTTAAATAGCTTTCTTATAGTATATTCTAAAGTTAAATAAGATTCCATGACCTAAATGCTATATTTCGCTCTGGAATTCACCATCATGATGGATGAGCACATGGTTTATGAATTAAAGTAAACATAAAGTACGTAGTATATGAGGGCAATTTTATAAGCTATTTAGCTTTATTTTAACTTCTGAATTATCAACATTTTTTCTTCTCTAGATCATTTCGTTTTAGTTATCCGTGTTTCACTTTTTAGAGCTTAGTACTCTAGCTTCTAACACATAATTAAACTTATGTTTTTCAATATATCCATCAGAGCGTACGTTTTTTCAATATATCTGTTAGAGCGTACTTCTACCATTTCCGTTCTACTGTAGCTGTGCAATAATTTAACAATAATCTTCCGGACAGAACCTTGAATACCATTTGATAGAAATAATCAGTATCGGATTTAGAAAAATATTTGGGAGGGGTTTTTCTGAATAATTGTTTTTTTTTTCTAAAAATTCCTAACTTTTATTTAAGAGGAGCTTGAGTTTATGAGTACATGCATAACAAATATTTCGTTTCGTTTGTATATTCAGCTATAATCTTCCAGATACAACCTTGAAGACCATTTTATACTGATAATCAGTGAAGGATTTAGAAAAGTATTTTGAGAGGGGCTTTTCTTATTAATGCTTAGTTTTTCTAAAAATTCCTAATTTTTTGAGGACAGCTTGAAGCTTATGAGTAAAGGCAAAACTAATATTTAGTTTGTTTTAGGAATTCCGTAATTTCGAGGTAGAGGCTTCAATCCGAAAGACATTCCCACCCTAACCCTCTTCGCAAATCCATCACTGCTGGTAATTAGTAATAACAAAGATTTAAAAACGATTAGAAAGGAAGTCGGCCAGGACACACAGTACACGCACTATCTCTACATTCACAGATGGAATTAAGAAAAACTTTTGTCAAAATGGTCGAATGCGGGGTTGAATCACGATAGAAGCGCAAATGCTAACCACTCACTCATGTTTGTTGTGCAGTTGTGCTTAAATGTATTTTTTCTCTTTCTCTTTCTCTATGTCCACAAAAGCTCTCCATTGACTTCTGTCCTTATCCAATTCCATCCAGTTTCTACTCTGTATTCTTATTTCTGCGAGATCCATCTTAATATTGTCCTCCCATCTTGGCCTAGGTTTTCCTAATGGACGTTTCCCGATTGGATTTCCAGTTGAAACTTTGAAAACGTTCCTACTTTCTTCCATTCTGGCTACATGACCTGCCCACCTGAGCCTCCTAGACTTGATGACTCTAACGATGTTTGGTAAACCATATAAATTATGTAGTTCCTCCTTATGAAGTTTCCGCCATTCCCCATTCCCGTTCCTATTGGGTCCAAATATTCGTCTCAGAATTTTATTCTCAAATAATTTCAGTCTGCGTTCTTCCCTCAGCGTAAGCGGCCATAAAGCATAACAGGCATGATTATAATTTTATATATTTTAAGCTTTAAATTCCTTGACAGGATTCGTGACGACAAAATATTTTGAACTGAATAATAACAAGAATTTCCTGATTTCAGTCGACATTTAATTTCTTTGTGGGTATGATTTTGGTCTGGTAATACTGATCCAAGATATTTGAAAGTATCCACTGTGTCGAAAGTATTAATTTATATTTTAACGCATTCATAATTTACCGTATTACGATCCTTGTGAACTTCCTTGTATTTAGATTTCTCGGCATTTACTCATGTCCCTGCAAGCGTTTAATAAGGCTTCTGCATTTCTTTCGATTGTTCTCCTATTAGATTTACATCATCAGCATACACCATAACCTGATGAATACCATCAACTCTAGACCCTGGTTCCTATCTTTGATTTTTCTTAGCGTACTCCGAACAAAGCTCAATAATAACGGCGATAAAGCATATCCTTGTTTCAGGTCAATCTCGACGTGGAAACTCACATTTTTCTACTCGGACTTTACTCTGGAATTCATTTGAACACTTAATAAATCTAGCTTTTTCGGTATTCCAAATTCTGTAAGAATGTTGTACAATGTTTCCCATCTAACCGAGTTGTAAGCATTTCTAAAATCAATAAGCAATTGTGTACTGGGTAATATTTTCCCATTTCTTTTCGAGTATTTGTCGAATGGTAAATATCTGGTCGATTTCGACTAAATCAACACTGATAATCTCCAATAATCTCATCTGCGTATGGGGTTAATCTTATTAATAGAAAGTTAAGAGAAATGCCTCGATAATTATTACAATCAATTTTGTCGTCTTTCTTGTGAATTGGAACAGTGATTGATTCTTCCACTCTTTTTAAATGTATTCCATAGTTTTTCTCTTTTTGTAAAAAAAAAAAAAAAAAAAGTTTCGTAACGATATGTTGAATTTTCTTGTTAAAAATTCAGAAACCTTCAGGACTGGGTAAACCGTGATGGTAGTTATATATTCTACAGCCTAGGAAACCATACGCTCAGATGAACCGTCCATTACGTATATGATCCATGAACAGAAAATTCGATACTTTCCCGATTCTGAACAAGCTTAAGGAACAGTCAGCGCATTACAGAATTTGGAGCTTTACCGATTTTGCAGATCCGAAGCACCTGATAGGCGGTAACAGATTATTACGCATGTGATCAATCAGTGAAAAATTTGTTTGAAATATTCATACAATGTATATGAAAGTTAAAACTTAACTCAAAAATTTCAAGAATGTACAGAACCACCCGAAACGAAGCTCTTGATGTGCAGATTTCTCTCATGTTTTTTCTTTATTTTGCTTTAAAAAAAGCGTGTGATATTTTTAAGTAAAAATACTACATACAATTTTGCTAGTTATTTGTGTATCATTTTTTAAAGTACTTATTAGTAAGAGGTTAAAATATTATTACAAATATTGGTAAATCCTTTGGAATTCATAATGTAAATATGTTAAGAATTTTAGAAAACCATTTTGAAATTCATGGTTTATTTTCAAGGTTTCATATTATTATCTGCATCAACCATAAATTAAATGAATTTTTTGTTGTAGAGAAGCGAAACAAAGTCTGCTTTATTAGTTTAAAGCAACATTTTCAAAAAAGCCCAAAATTTCCCAAGCAAGAAAGCGAAGCAGAAAAAACCGAGTTTTTTTCAAAAAATCCGGTTTTTTCCGAGCCTTCGCATCTCTAGAAGTCAAAAATAGTTTGGACAATCAAACCTGTGATACATTAATGAAATACTACATTTCTAATATGTATCCACATATCCGCGCATATTGAATGTTTCTGTGTGTTTTAGACCACTGTTCGGATGATCAGGGAGTATTGTATTTCTGAAATATAGCTATATTGGTTTGTTGGTATATTTAGCTTCATTTTGTTTGCCAAAATATTATTACAGGCACTAAAAACTGTTTCGCTAGTAAAGAGATTTTTCACAGTTTAGATATTTACGTTACTAAAAAAATAATTTTAATATATATACAATTGTGTCTCTATCTATCTATTTATCCATCTATCTATCTATCTATGTGGGTGTGTGTGTAATACGTATTCGTTTTTTGTATGGGTGCCTGTTTGGTAAACTTGTCCATCGCTCTCGTTAATATTCCAGCCCGCGCCTGGTTAGAGGCTATTTAACAGATATCCTTACACACTTGAACCCAGTCAGTATGAATTTTCAAGATAAGTGTGTGAATATTTTTGAGGTTGAAGTCAGAATTGGAGACAATTATCAAAATACGTGTGTGGGGAAGCCGAGCTGATGGTGGTAGTCTCCACATTCCCCCAATATTGAGGTAATTTCTTGAGTTCACTAATAAAGAATTGCGTTAAGAAGTCTAAGTATCGTACCTTTCAGAGCTACTTAAAGGGAAAAATCGTACGACATAAACCACGTATAGTCGAAATTTTGAAAGTGGCATATCAAGAGATTGAAGCAATTAGGAAACCCCTTGTTTAAAATTGTGCTGCAGTCTTTGGGGAGATTTTTGAAAACTTGCACGATATGGAAGGACACGTTTCCATCATCGACCCTAAGCAGGCCACTTTATATAATAGAAACTTCAATGAATGAAGGTTTTTCAAAGCACATTCATATTAAAACAAGTAACTCATAAAATAAAATTTTCTTGGGTCCAATATTTCCATTATTTGATGAAACGATATTGTAGATATTAGTTGGAAGCTATTTGTAAGAGCAAGCTCTACTAGGTAGTCGAGTGATTCTGAGTATAATTAGAGTCAGTGTATGTGAGACCTATTGAGACAGAAGGGAGTGGAGTCAAATGAGCGAAAGTTTCATTGAGGTCAGTGAGTTCAAGGCAAACTAAATACCGTGTCAATTGAGGTTAAATGAAGTTCAAGTAAAATTGACATTTAAGGACAGTGCAGTGTTGTCACGAGAGTTGAAGTTATTTACAATGTTGCTCAATTGGTTCTATAATTAAAAGAAAAGATATATACAGCCATGTCCAAAATAATTATCACATATCTATAACTCTTCTTGTAAGAATATAATTTGATAATGATTTTACAGGGTACTTTTAATATTCATACTATGTGTATAATCGGGAAATGTATATTTGAGGTAAATTTCATAGGAAAAGAATTATACATACGAAAATTAGAATGAGTAAAACAAAATGTTGCTAAATAGACGAGAAAGTTTTGTTTTCGTGTTATTGTTCTTATTTACTGCTCTTTTGACATGAAATTTGCCACAATGTGTATGTCTTTTTCTCGATTATACACATACTAACATTATAAGAAATACCGGGCGAATTCGTTATCAAACCATATTCCTACAACAACATATTTATAGACATTCGACAATAAATTTGCACATGAGTGTACATAGTTTACTGATGTTTGGAATAGAACAATTAATTTACTGCAAATATGATTATTTGTAGTTTTTATTAATCTTGTAATGATTCTTGAAACATTAAGTGCATATTCTTTTATATATTACAACATGCATATACCGTGTTCATCCTTATTCTTACTTAGTGGCACATTAAATCACTGCAATGAATGCGGAACAATGGTAGTATATCTTAAGCCTGGAATTTTACATTGATAAGTTTATCTATCTGCAAGGGTTTTCCCTTTATCCGTAGCCCAAGGGAACTATAATCTAGCTCTCAAAACTCTCTTATACATGCAGCACAACGGAGAATAAACTTCAGTTATCTTTAGATTGTAGTTGCTTATGGGAAAAGTTCAAATGCCAAATAGTCAATCTAGGTCGAGAGTGAAGAGGCTGTTCTCGGGTATATCCCTTCCCTCAATCTTTGTTTAAATATTCCGATTCTTTTCAACTTCTTCTTCATCCACATCAACTCATAACTCAACATATACATCCCTTTTCTACCAACACAACCATTCATGTATACGGAAAGAAAGAAAGGAAAGATGATGATTAAGTAACAGAGAGAGAGAGAGAGAGAGAGGGTTGGAATAACAGAAGAGACGCCAACCCTACGCGGTCAACTTGTGGTACGCTGAGATAAATCTTGCCAACACCAAAAACTTGTAAAAACTCATTTCAGCAACTTTCTAGCTAGCGAGTTCTCTCGTTCACGATGTATGCGGGTTGCATTTTAAGAAGATACATGAAAAATATGCGAATGAGAGGGAAGAGAGGACAGAATCAAAAGAAAAAAGCTACTTTGTCAAAATTTCCTTGTTATTTCAATAGGAAACATTTTCGTTTGCCAACTCCACTACCACAAAAGCTGGAGAGGACGGGGGTAAAGCTTTTTCTTTTTTCCCCTTTCACCACCCCGAGAATAGACCTGATGGGATAACGAGACTCCCCGGTAGATGTCTCTCGTGGGACCCATACCGACATGCATAGCGCGCCCTCTCCTTTTCATAGCAAGATACCATTACCTTCTCTGGTCCTAATTACCCCGGCGAGAGCAACAACCCTATTCTTACCCTCTGAGTTAAACTGTTACTCTTACCCCCTGCGTACTGCATTGAAATCACCCCACGGAGAACAGTTTTACTGTACTGAAGTCTCACACGTTTCTGCAAGCTCTGAAGAGAGGAAAAAATGTATATATATATATCTCTTCGTCGTCTCAAGCACAACCAACTTGGGCGACAAATATACCCCCACAAGAACATTCAGCGAAATAGGGAATAAACTGAAAACGCTATCTTTCTTTATGTGTGATGGTAACAAAACTTCACCATTGAGTGTAACCTGTAATATAGAAGTTAAGGTGCTACTACTACGTTTTGCAAGATGACAATGGGAGCCGGAAAAGAGATAGAAGTAATTTCCTTTACTGCCTATTCGTGTTTTTGTGGTGGTAACAAAAGTCTTGTCTCATTTTCTACGCTTTGCAAATTGTGGTACCTGTCCCCCACTACCAAAATACAGATGGACGCCAGAACGACAACCATAAGATTCTTTATTGCATAATTTTCTCTATCATTTTTTCAAAAACTGGTTACGTTCAGTACTAACATTCGGTATATCATCTTTATTTTATCTTTATAGCTGGTTCTAATAATATTTCTGTCTTGGCAGAGGTCGTAATCATTGAAGCAAAAGTTATACACTACAAGAGAGCGTTCGATTCCCTCCAATTATACACTTCATAAAATAGGTGATTACTCTTGTGTTTTTGATAAGAATGCATTCATTCTTTTTGATAGTGATATTTGGACTTACAACATATAATAAAATTATAAGAGATATAATCCAAAGACCAACTAAACTCGAATATCAAAACAGCTGTTTTATAAGAGTGCTGAAAAATGAACGTCATCCACGCATGGTTTTAGTAACAAAATTGTAAATTACTTACGTTAGATTTTACAGTTAAGTTCTGAAGAAGTATAATATTCCACATGAAATCAGCACTTATTTAATAAATGGCAACGTTTTTCTTCTTTCTAAAAGATTGTTTCAGCATTCCTATTCTTGCTTTAAATTTCCTGTTTACTTCAGAAGACCTATTTCACCAAAGGTAGCGAGCGGACTGCTCAGGTGCAATAATTGGTTAGCCTAAGGCATTCGACAAAGTCAAGATTTGCTGTTCTCTCCTGTCCACTCAGAACTGCTGCAGTTACTTTTTTCTTTCTTTCCTGTTATTATTACTTTCGTCTTTTTTCTATTTATTTTCATCTAGACAGGCAAATGAACAAGAATTTACCTCATGACACACCGAAAATCATACTGAAAATTTTGATTTGTTGAAGCAAGACGTATTTGCGGAAATAGGGATAAAGATACACATAAAGAAAAAAATATAGGAATGCCGTGAACCTTAACGTGAATCTTAACATTTCATTTTGATTCGTTGAGAGAAGTATCAGTTAAGGTCTTGTTTCATATAAAGTATGTATATATAAATCTTGTAATATTGTTGTTTGTTTAAATGTCCTCATCAAACGCAGGTTCTAGACTTACATAGCATAACTTGTGGAGCCATTAAGCTAGTGAAGGAAAGATGTAGCCTGTTTTTTTTTTTTTTCTCCATGGTTGAAATATATATATTGAGAGCTAGATTATGAACTGGAGTAGCATTTGATTGATTTGATTTGAGTTTAGGGTTCCTTTCGGCAGCGAAGCTATATGACACGTAGACCTACAGCTTAATGTGGGGTCCGAACTCCCGCCGAGAATCGAACCCATATATCCCACCCAAAGGCTAATCGCTTAATCACGAGGGAGGTCTAAATGGGAGTAAGAAAAAATTAAATCTTTAAGTTTTACGATTATGCCGGCTAGGCTAAAGGAGACGGTGATGATGAGAAAGGAATGAAACGGTGAAATGAAGAAAGTAGGAGGAAACGGGAGAATCCTGAGAAAACTCACGCATACGGTATTTGTCCACCATAAAATTCATTTTGTGCGAGCTGGGATCGAATCAAGAACCCCATGCATCAGAAGTGAACTCTCTACCATTGAGAATGGGAGTAAGAGTAGTACGTATTCAAGAGGAGTATAACTGTGGTTTGACATGCTATTGTATGAAGAAACCAGTTTCTTGATAGATGTTAATGCAATATTAGTGTAGAATTTATTACTTATTATTTGTAATAATTATAATTTATTATTTATTTATTAAATAATTTAGTTTTATTAATTATTTGTATATTAAATAATTTATTATAATTTATTAAATAATAATTATAATTTATTATTTGTATATCTGTTCGTTCATCTCAATAAATGGACATTCCTAGTGTCATACTATTCAACATGTCCGGACCAAGTTTTTTTTTTTTATTTTTAAAATAATATTCTATAAGATGGATTTTCCGAATTTTCTTTACTTAACAAGGATAATTTACCGCAGGGTGAAGAACAGAAACTGCACTTTCTTCAAAAACGGCCTTACTGATTTTGTTTATTTGTCATGAATCAATATAGCCTATTACTCTATATGGTATTATGCTGAGTCCGGCAAAGTAAATTTGCGGTTTTCAAATTAAAATTATGATTAGACCAATTAATTGAAGTATAACCTCAAGTTTTTCCTTATATCAATTAGGTATAAAACATACAGCAGCACTTACTTTTTGTGAGAATTAAAATTTTCAAATTATTTCTCCCATTCTCAATACATTTGAATGACTCTGGAACTGAAACTTTGAACGACTCTTTGCAGATCGCCTTGAGAAACTGCCGCCACTTCAGCTTGAATATTCTTCTTCAAATCGTTCAAAGATGATGCTACCTGTTTTAGTATTACTGCAGATCGCAATGGACTTTCTAGAACAGAGCACGCATACGTTCAATAGTCTCTGGAGTTCGAACGGTACGCGGTTTTCCTGAAAGCCTCTTCTTTGGCTTGGAATACCACTGTGATTCGGATGAATGTTGCACTGCCGTCGAAATGCACGTTGAGCAACAATCCAGTGCTCACTAACTCATTTTTTTAACATCTCCAGACGAATGCTCGATATTCAGTTGATCAACGCTCCGAGGCAACGTAAATGATTTGAACTGGCTACAATGTCAGATTAACTCAACAATCACTGTGCATAAATAACGTTAAGAAAAAAAATCAGTTACGTCGGTCGTGAATATGGCTCTCAGATAGGGAAAAAGATCTGGAAAAAAGATGTAAAGAATGTAATTTTCAAAATGTAGATGCTATTATTTCATAACTAATTATTGTAAACAAAACGCTTTAAGTTGCAGTTTAATTTGGAAATAATGGATAATATGTAAAATAATCAGCCTGGTCACAATTTCAATTTGAAAGCCGTTAGATTTCTCTCGCGGACCCTGAATAAGTTTTACTTAGGGTATATTTAGATAATATATAGTCTTCAGAATGAGATTTTCTCAGACAATTTTCTCAAAAATGATTAAGGCAATTTTCTTCAAATTCCATCAGTAGATGATTCATTAGGAACCATATAATGTAGTGTCATTTCTCATGAAAAGATCCACAATAAGTAAAAATTCACAATAATCCACAATAATTTATTTTTCAGACAAATTCTTTCAAAAATTATTCAGGCGATTTTGTTCATATTTCACAACAAATAAATATTTCGTTTACAACACTACAATATGACATAACTCATTTCTCATTAGAAAATTCAGAAAATGTGGTTTACACTTGGCGTTAATTCTTATCCGGATGAAGTTTCCCGAAAACATCTATTATAATTTGATCCATATTCCATAAATATATTTTTTGTCACGTGATTGATGAAATGGTCCAATTTTAAGAAATATAAGCAAACAAGTTTCATGTAATGACATGCACTTTTTAAAAATTCTTCACATGTCTTTTAACATATTAGTCAATGGCTATCTTCTGTATACATACACTTACTGACATACAATAAAGGAATTAAATGAAACTTCATGAGTTAAAAGTATACAGCTTTATTGCAATGATTAAAATACCACATCAATCTGTCAACAGGTTTGCTTGTATGAGCGTAATATGTGTTGAGTATCAATAAGTTGTATCACCATCCTGGCGCGGATACATCAGTTGATTCGACTTAGAACTGAGTCGTAGTGACGTAGTATCATAATCTGAGACAAGTCTGCAAATAGCTACTCTAACTGCGCCTCGATATCTTGCAGACTGGCATTGGTGCGGAATTGGCGTCCGAGTTCACCCCAAACGTGTTCAATTGGGGAGAGATCAGGAGACCTTCCTGGCCAGGGAAGAGCCTCAGCATGACGTAGACAGCCCATAGATACACATGCTGTGTGTGATCGAGTGTCTTGTTGAACAATTCAAGCAGGTGCTCTCGCATTAGGGCCCCTAATTTAGGGGTAAGATGCAGACGCAGAATATCACCCACGTATCGTTGTGACACCAAGGTTCCACGGCTGACTACGACAGGTGACCGAAGTCATACGCGGTGGTTATCCATATCATAATGTCAGGAGTAATGCTGGTGTATTGTTCAACAATATTGGCTGGATATAAACTCTTCCCCCGATGCTGCCACACACGCACACGATGGTCATCTGTCGTAATGTAGAATCAAGAGTCATCATTGAACAGATGCGTGGCCGTTCATAAGGATTCCATAGTGCCAGTGTGCGACAACAATCCACACGCTGTCGTTTATGTACTAGTGTTAATGGCAACGTGCGCAGGGACGGTCAATGTGCAATCCAGCTAGTACCAGCCGTCGTGACACGGTGCAGGACAACTCACGGTGATTAGAGGGTCCATTACTTGTGTCCAGATGGGATGCCAGACGTACAGGGTAATGTTTCAAGCATAATGTAACGATCCTTCTAATGTTGTGGTGTGTAGTGGTCGACCGGAACATTCACGTCGTGCATTGATGCCTTCACATACCCACTGGCTCCAACATTGGGCCATATTGACTTCGGAATGTCCCACATGTTTGGCAATCGTATGAAACGCCTATCCCAGTGTTCGTATTTTGAGTGAAATTTCCCTAATCTAGGGAAATTTCATAGGTAAATTTAGGAAAAAGGGAATTTTTCGATAAAGCGTGAAAAATCCAGGGAAATTCTCGCGCTGATTGATTGACCAAAATAAATGCTTAAATTTTTCTTTGTTCTTCAGAAATAAACCAAAACAATAGCAATAGTTTGTGTATGTTTCATGTGTGTGTGTCTGTTCACAGTATCATAATTTGCACGAATTGTTGGCTGGTTTTTTCGTGTATTTTTTCTTTAAAAAAGTTAAGGAAAAGTGGAAAATAGAAGCAAAAAGCAAATACACAAAACAAATGTGGTTAACACCTCCTTTTATATAGCTAAATTAATCTCATCATATAATTTCTGTTACAGAAATTGGACTCTCAACAAACTAGGGAAAATTTGGTAAGAAAAGGGAAAGTTTTGTGTAAATCGAGGGAAATTTTCTTAAGAAAACATACGAATACTGGTCTAGTCGGTCTCGTGAAACCTAACGATGAAGCTCCTTCTGAACGCCGTCAAATACTAGTAATGTTGTTCAATGCGGCAACGAAGCATGTTGTTTCATGACCTTGCACTATGCTGACTCACTTTCTCACACTTCACAACTGACTGATATGACCAGGGTTGAATTCTTTAATGCTGACATTACTGCTTTCTGGTGGTCAATCGCGATGTTCGTGGTCTTTGAAACTCGAATCGTTTACTACATATCCTTCATAGCCACGCACTTGTCGAATTGCAGTTCAATTGGACGATTCCTTCTTGTTGTTTCAGTTTTTTGTCAGTTTTTATATATATACACTTTCATATATATATATATACACTTTCATATATATAGTGAAAAGATACATATATATCACTTTCAAAGCAGTCGCCCTCATGCGCATTTCATTTGTTACTAGACACTTTTATAACCATTTTAATCTAAAACTAGAAGAGGTGCCTGTTCGTCGTATTGGAAGAATAAGGCTTACTAATTATAAAACCGGAAATTTGAATACTATATAAATTACTCTTTTCAGAACCGAAGTATTAGAAAACACTGAACAAATGTTGGTCAGTTTTAAGGAGAAATTTGTATACCGGATTTTCCAAATGAAATTTAAGCAAATTCTCACATTCGATAGTTTCTGAACAAAGAATCGGATTATAGAAATTGTACCCTTAAGGAGTGGAATTTTTGAAAATGCTTTATTTTTAATGAAGTATTTATATAACAAATTTCACATCTCGAACTTAAGCGAATCCTGACGGTAAACATTTTCTGAATACACAGAATTGAAAATTTGAATACTAGAAATTGCTCCTATCCCTTATAAGAAGCAAAAGTTTCAAAAGCGCAGAAGCATGTATTCTTTTTAATTTATATACTGGAGTTTATGTGCTGAATTTTACACCTCCAATGTAAATGAATGGCTATTTCTACTAGCTAATATGAATACGCTTCATTATAAATTTTTGTGTAATATACTTGTAAATTTTATCTTTTCTAATTAAGGAATACAATTTATGGTTCACTTTTATGGGATATCTCCATGTTGTTTTCAAAATTAAAATTATTATGCAAACTATGTCACATCTTTGCATCTTTACATTTACATATGTTGATAAATGTTTAGTAACATATAAGCGAATACTGTATACGTACTATATTATTATACGTACACTAAATTCTTTCATGAATTGTAAGTGTGTAAGAGCTCAGGTAGTATCGTATATGTAATTTTGCTTCGACGTAACAAAATAAATAAACAATTCCCATTTCGAACTTTAGGATTTCTACATTGGGTATGTTAAATATTACTTTTATGAATTTTCTAATACATACATCATCGTAATATGAACATCATCGAACAAATGGCTTGGCCAATATACACGCAAATCAATTTTTATGCCAGTTCTTACACATTATTTCAAGTTGTTTTTACAATAGGAAATATGTGCCAAAATAATATCAAGGTTTGAGCCAACAGATATACCGGGATCTAATATTGAATTGTATAATGATTTATTTACTCGCCTTGAAATTAATTGTCCTCAAGGTTGTCCTGTTCTCCTGATTGGTGATTTCAATTTATCGGAAATAAACGGTACGGAATTTAATTTTGAAACAAGCTCTTCTAAATGTAAGAATTTATATGAATTTAAGTCTTATTATAATTTGCAATCATTAAATAATGTGACGAACGAAAATAATCGTACATTAGATCTGGTTCTGTCTAATATAACGAATATAGAAGTCAGTAAGGAATATTGTCTACTAATTCCAAAAGATGTACACCATCCATCCTTAGTAATAAACGTGATGCAGCAGGGGACCGCGAAGATTAAAAAGAAAACTAATATATCAGGATATAATTTTAGGAAAGCTAATTTCTTAGAGTTATATCTTGAATTCTCATCTGACTGGAACTGCCTGAAGAAATATGAAAACGCCAATGACCTAGTTGATAATCTCTATTATATTATTTATAATGTATTTGACAAGTGCGTGCACTTAAAAACAACTCAAGAACAGCTTATCCGTGCTGGTTTACAAATGAAATTATCAAAAAAATCAAAACTAAAGCAAGGTATCATAAAAAATACAAATGTAATAAAGAAGTAAATTATCTCAATAAATTCAATGAATTGCGTAGGGAAATAAAGAAAGAAATTAAGCTGGCATACAGAGCGTTCGTACAAGATTCTGAAAATAACAATGCTAATGAATTGTGGAACTTTATAAAAAAAATAAGACTAAGCATCTTCTTGGGGGGAAATTAAATTATGAGGGACGCGAACTTTATCATAATGATGAAATAGCCAATGCTTTTGCACAGTATTTTTCGTCAGTATATGTGCCAGATACAGGTTTCACTGACATTCCTACGAACAATTTATTAACTTATGTAAGTAGCAAACTAGAGTCACTTACCATTGAGGAAATCACTCAATCTGAAGTAGAAACGGCAATCAAAAAATTAAAGCCCAGAACTGCTATTGGCCCTGATGGAATACCTCCATATATCGTAAAGGGTTGTATAGATGCATTTACATATCCGCTAAGGATTGCATTCAATCTCGCTTTAAAAACATGCGTTTTTCCGGATAAATGGAAATCATCTATAGTTTGCCCAATACCAAAAACCAATGATAAACACAAAATAAATAACTACCGACCTATATCAATTTTACCTACTTTTGCAAAGATATTTGAACAAATTCTATACCTTCGGATAATTGATCACATCCAACCCGTAATCTCACCATATCAACATGGCTTTATCCCACACAAATCAACAACAACAAACCTTGCACTTATCACAGACTTTATAGCAAATTCGTTAGATTTAGGATGTCAGGTTGATGTAATATATATACATTTTGAAAAGGCATTTGACAGAGTCAATCACAAGGTACTATCACATAAGCTAGGCGAATATAATTTCTCTTCTCCCTTGATCAAGTTCTTTTCATCATATTTAAATAATCGAAAACAAACTGTTATCTACAAGGAATATAAATCATCTGATTATATTCACATTCTGGAATTCCCCAGGGCTCTAATCTAGGTCCATTATTGTTCCTTTTATTCATTAACGATCTCCCTGATCATATATTATTAAGTAACAAATTGCTTTTTGCTGATGACCTCAAAATATACGGTAGGATAAGGACCATCCATGACTGTCTCGATTTACAACGTGACATGGAAAATATTGCTAACTGATGTTCTCTTAACAAACTTAATGTAAACATAAACAAATGTAACATTTTATCTTTTACCAGAAACAAAAGTCAAATAAAGTTTGATTATTCAATGAATCAGATCTTACTAAATAGATTAAATTCAGTCAAAGATCTTGGAGTTATATTTGATACGAAACTGACATTTAATAACTATATAGAGAACATAGTTAACGAATCTCTCAAGATGTTAGGGTTCATAATTAGAACTGGAAAGGAATTTAACAATAGTACTACACTATCAAAAATGTATTATGCCTATGTCCGATCAAAACTGGAATATGCTGCTGTGATTTGGAACCCATCACAACAGCAATACAGACACCAACTGGAAAAGGTCCAATCAAAATTTATCAAATACTTGACATACAAGACAACTGGAATCTATCCATATTATGAAAATTATCTAACATTAATAGACAACTTCTGTATCCCTACACTTGAACAAAGGCGAAATGTGACAGATTTGATTTTTCTCCATAAAATAGTACAAAACGAATTTAATTGTACGGATCTCATATCAACATTAAATTTTCATGTCCCGACACTTAAAACTCGTGCTAATAACTCTGGCCTGTTTTATTGCAAAAAAGCAAGGACCAACGTATTATTGAAATCACCAATTTGGAGAATGTGTTCTACTTATAACAAAATATGTATCAAACACAAAGAAATTGACATCTGCAATATGAACTCTATGTTTAAGAAAATTGTTGTAAATGTATTATGTAATACACCAACACTATAATTGGGCTTATGCCTGTTGTGTTGATGGCAAATAAATAAATAAATAAATATATTAATGAAAGCGTGTTACTGTTAAAATAAGATGCTTCGGAATTACATCTGCTGTAGATCATTAGAAAATTCAAAACTGAATATATCTATCATGTTGATGTGGTTGTGAGTTAGTTTGAAAGAATTAAATCAGCATGGCTTGTGGAAACAGAAGGTTGAATTACTCAATCACAAAAGCTCTCCATTGACTCACGTCTCCAGCCAACTAGATCCAGTTTCTCTTTTGTATTCATATTTCTACGAGATACATCTTAATACTGTCTTCCCATCTGCGTCTAAATCTTCTTAATGGCCTTTCTTCGATTGGGTTTTCAGTTAAAATTTTGAAAGTATTCCTACTTTCTTCTATTCTGACTACATGATCTGCCCACCCGAGCCTCCTGAACTTAATGTCCCTAACAATGTAAGGTAAACGTATACATTATGCAGTTCTTAGTTATGAAGTTATCGACATTCCCCTACGTCTCGAGTCCAAATATTAACCTCAGGGTCTTACTTTTCAAAAATACTTTCAATATGTATTCTCCCTTCAAGGTAAGCAAATATGTTTCACAACTATATAACTGGTATAATTATCGTGTTAGGTTTATGTATATTTTAAGCTTCAAATTCTTTGACAATTTGGACTGAACAATAAACGAATTCCCAGCTTTTAGTTGATATTTAATTTCTTCGTGGATATGATTTTGGTCTGTTAGTGTTGATTGTAGACATTTGAAAGTACCCACTTTATCGGAAGTGTTGCTTGATATTTTAACGTATCCATAATTTTGCGGTATTGCGGTTGTCGTGAATTTCTGGCCTTAGATTGAAAATAGCTCAATTTGAGTTGTGAGAGTATCCCACAAATATTGCTATGAAGCTGTGAAACTACATTTGTTTTATTAACGAGTTTAATAACCTTAACAATCTATTTATAAGGGACAAACAGCTCAGTACGTTAGGCTAATTCCTAATAGTAGTAAAGTGACGTTGATAGACATTTTTCTGCTTGACACTAATAGATATCGCTAGCCTGGAAGCAATTTTTGATTGAAAGCTATTGTGACAACTTAGTTGCAATTTAAAAACTATATTGTCTCTCCTTAATTATTTTATAATAATACTAGCTTCAATTACGTTAGCTGGGTTAAAATAAGAAAAATTAATAATATGTTCCTTTAGTCAGTCACATTTTACTATTACCGAAGCGCTCTCTTGTATCGGTTATTTTTGATTATATATACAGCGTTTTGTTTCGGGAAATAAAGATGCCGGTACGCTGGACCTCAGGTTCATAAAGGTAAAAATTCGCATACCTTTCAGGCTATTATTATTATTATTATTATTATTATTATTATTATTATTATTATTATTATTATTATTAACAATAATAATAATGTTCACTAGCATATCACTGCAGTTGTAACTAAAAACTCTTGCTACATATATGTAAAGATACTTTTAAAATGTCTGATTCTTACATCTTAATTTTATAATACAAAAAAAATATATAATACAAAAAAAGAAATATTTGTATTACTTGCTACTCTCCGCCTTTGTCTCATTCTTGCTGTGTTTTGACGCCACTGTTTTCTCTTCATTCGCTTTTCCCTTTCTGACATTTCTTTGATGAGCTTAACCTGTCGTTTCTTCCGTCTTCTTTGGTGTTTCATTCTGGACTTTTCTTTCAATTCTGCAGCAAAGGAAGGACACTCCGAAGCTTTTTGCTTCAGTCTCTCATATCTTCGACGTTAATTTTATTTTCTTTTTTTTTCTGAAAACGCTCTTCATTACTTTGCTTCTTTCTCGTCATCTGCAAGTGACAAGGAAGTCCACTTTAGATCCCTTATAAGTAACGTCTGGGTGCTCTGACTCTTGATCACGTAGTAGTTTCCATTCTCCTGGCACGAAAATACCAGGAGAATGACTGCGTAATTATGACAGGAGAATGACATTTCACTAACATTTCGTTAAAATCTTACACCGTATTTATCTGTTACATGAAATGATGTACTCGTTTTAAACATATCTGTTTTGTCTGTCTCAAGAAAGTTAATTAATTTATATATTGTAAAAAACAAAGTATAATTACCAGAAGAATCACTGGAAATGCTACAAAGAATCACACACCTACTTCGCAGAACATTTACTCAGAAACTGGTTGACGCAACAGGCAGGTTGAACAGTGTTGCCAATATCACAGATATAGAAGGTACTATCTGTATAAAAATGAGCTCTTACGATTTTGTACACGTTATCAAATGTGATCTTAAAAGAGACGAGAAATCTTCCAGAAGAATGACAGAAATATTAAGAACAGAGCTTGATGTTATAGAAATTATTATAAAAATACTTTTTGCTTTCTCTTTTTGAATTGAAAAAGTGCCATATATTTCAAATATTGTATGTGAAATTTATGAAATAGAATTGATATCAAAAGAAAATATACAAGAGTTATTAGAACTATTTGTAAATAGGGGCACCCAGGAAAATATTTCTTTTCATCTTTCCTCTCAAGATATATGAAATCATTACGAACTATGTAAAAAAATACTGATTATCAGATTGATGTATTTATAAATAATGTCTCTCGAAAAGAATTCATTTTTAAAAACATTTTTAACGTACTATTCAAAGACTTCAAAAGGCCAATCTATTTGCAAACGACCCATATATATATATATATATATATATATATATATATATATATATATATATATATATATATATATATATATATATATATATATATATATATATCCTCCAAGTTGCGGGGCTGAATTTGGATTTAAACTGCATCGGAAGCGTCACTGTTCGTCTCAGCGAACCCGAAAACTATGGATTCACCACTAATATTGGTCATTTTCGATCATATATATATATATATATATATATATATATATTCCCCTTCCTTACTTTGCACCGTCAAAGTAAAATGATGACATCACTTCGAGATTTGAACCTTATCTATGTTGGAAATTTGATCGAGATCGATCGGATGGCTCAAGAGATTAAGAATCACAAACGTAGTGACTGGCATTTTTATTTTATAGATAAGGGGCTTTAGATTTGAGAATTATTATTTATATAACAGTAAGTAGTAGACAAACTTAAAAAAATAAAGAATCTTAATGTTAACAATTAGTTTTTAATTAACACGTTCGCTGCTGAGGACGCCCATCGGCGTCCAGTACTGAATTTGCCATATGCGCAGGACGCCGGTCGGCGCTTGTCCCTGCAGCTGATTCACTTTCCCGCCAATACCTGCACTAGCGCTGGCGGGAAAGTGAATCAGCTGCAGGGACAAGCGCCGACCGGCGTCCTGCGCATATGCCAAATTCAGTACTGGACGCCGAAGGGCGTGCTCAGCACGGAACGTGTTAAGCACACTTTAACCTATAGTGTACAGCGGGCCGAAAGCTCGGGCACAACAACTAGTAAATTAATATAATTAAATCATTTATTAGATAAAATTTTATTTGTTTCTAGTGTTTAATTGCAGTCATTTTTATTTGTAATACGATTATTAGAGATGTTAATATAATGAAGTAATACAAAAATAGTTTCGATTGCAGATAAATTGAAAGTAAGATTGGGGTACTAAGTACATTTGCAACTTAGCATATGGTTAAGTTCGTTCTGGTTCTATATATTTTTCTTGGCTAATTAACGTTTACATACTGTTTTAATTTTAGGGGTTTTAACGTCTATAAAGACATATTTGAGTAAATTTATCTGATAGGGTGGAACAAAAAATTTGTATATTTTCAGATGTTTTTGAAACGATGTCACACATTTCTAGTAGAATAAATTGTTCTTTTTAAAAATTGTTTATTTTTGTTCTTGCTTGGAGTATTGAGGAAATTTTTGCATTTAATGATAATGTACTGTTTTATTTTAACATCTTATGGTAAAAATGAAAGTCAATTAAAAGTTATACAAGGAAGTATTTACATTAATTATATGATTGAAGGTGAATTTAAAAACAAAATTAATAGAAATTTTGAATACTTTCGAAAAGTTGAATGGTTTTACTCTGTGTTTTATTTCTTTCTTATTACAGTAGAAAATGTATGATGAAAATCAATTTCGACACTTTATTGATTTTCTTATTTCGCGTACAATAGCCTTTCCTTAAAATACTGGTTGTAAACTTTGAAGAATGCTGTTCATAAACACCTTTTATATGTCGTATATGCGACGAAGTATCTTTTCAGTATGAGTTTTTTCGTTCTTTCTTCAGAAAAAGGAAACTCTATAATAGAAGAAACTACCCATATAAAGATATTGTAACGCACCTTTCTAGCATCAAGACAGCAAACGTGTAATAGAAAGTGACACTTAAACTGTCGTAGACGGACAGTAAAACTGTTCCTTCTTCTAGCACTTGGTGGGTGTATTCTGCTGTATTGGTACACTAACACCACCTTGTGACACCACAAGGAAACATTATTATTCTCTATCCATTCATCCCTCTGTTAGTTTCCTTTATCTTTACTCTTCCTGCAGTATTACTATTCAGCCACTCTCCCTCAAATCTCTTCTGATCCTGTCAATACTTGGCATGCCTTTATCTAAACCACTCTACGGAGCTTTTTTTCTCCCCTTTTCTCGTGCCTTCATTGTGCCTTTATTTGAAATCCGCCTTTGCAGTTTTTTTCTATTATTATTATTCAACTTTCTCCTGCTTACTACCCTTATATGTATAGTAGTTTCCTTTTCCCCCCTCTTTTGAATGTAAATGCGCTTTAGCATTCCCCAACACTTCACTAATTTAACCCAATCTTTCTTTTTTTTTCTTTTTCCATTCCTGCACTCAATCCTCTTCTTATAGGATCTGGTTTTCCTTTTTTCTTTTCACTTAATCAGCAGCGAATGAAGTTTTTCCTTTCCTTCTTTTATATATATATATATATATATATATATATATATATTCTAGTTTAAAAAGTGCTTTTGCCCAAAATATTTCAACTACCCAAGAGAGCTGAGGTAATAGATTTCAATAGCAATACAGAAACAAACAATACAAGAAATAAATTTCCTTTTAAGTAGAAACCCCAGTCCTGAAATCACCGAAGTGGCTGATGAAAGTCGCACATTAGTTTAAAAGATATTGAAATGAAATTTTATTTTAGCATCCCACGATTATGCCCTATCAGGCAAATGAGATGGATGATTGGCGAAATTAATTATTTTATGCTTTTCCACCGAGAATCGATCACGGGTCCACGCGCACCAAAGCTATTGAAGAATCATCAACTATCTAGGCCAGTCATATTTTCAACTGGCCCATGTATGACGTAGGAGCACATTTTTACAATCTAAGATAGAGAGAAATTATTTATACATAATTTTTGGTATTACTGGTATCTATGGCTTTAAACACGTCACATGTGAGGCGATCACACTATCCGGGGAAGGGACGAGAAATGTATCGATCTGCGACTTGTCTGTTAGGGATTTTCCTGGTGGGAATGAGAAAACCTCATTCATAATCCTATAAAAGCTGTTGCACCTTTTCGACCAAGTATCCCCGCCGGGAATCGAACACAGAGGTAAATATAACGTGGAAAGAAGAGGAGAGGTGAAAGTGGAAAGGAAATGAAAAAAATGAAAGTAAGTCCCACGACTATGTCCTTCTACATAGGCTAAAAATACAATACTTAATGAAAGTAAATTATTACGAAAAATCGGTGGAATGGATATGGGAAGAAACGAGAGAACTCCGAGAAAACCCACGGACACGGTGTTGTTCACCATAGACTCACATGGCCTGAGATGGTACCAAAAGCGTGTGTTTTACTACTGAACTACCATGCTCCCTAGGAGAGCAAGTGTTGACAGTGTAGGGGTAGTGATGGACCCACAAGTAGTATGTCAGCAAAACTATCGACAACGCTATCCATATTCATGTTTAATTGTCTCCAGTGATTTTTTAAATCAACGTCAGATTGCATACGTTCCTTCTCCTCTCTGTATGGTTTATTGAGAAGGGGAGCATTAGTCTATGACGTCACAGAATATTCAGTAGAAAATGTTAGATCTATGTAGCAGTAAATTCTTATCATAATTCTCGTTGGGTGGTTTTAATGTCACTCTGTATTATGTCTCAATTTCTTTGTGTCAATTTGTCAATACTAGATACGTTGTGCATATTTCATTTCTGATATATATTTTTTTTTTTTTAATTTCACGAAAGGAATACAAACAACCGTAAGTTAGATTTTCAACAATTTCTGCAGTATTACTGTGTGAAATCCATGAACAAAACTTCTAGACCGTATATTTTATTAAAAATATATACATAATTACAGATAAGAATTTATAGCAAAATAAGCTGTTGAAAAATAACGTCAAAATCATTTATAATAAGTCGTATTATGCTTGTAAGATTCGGTGTGCAGCCATTTTCTTAGCGTGTGCATAGGAAGGAAAGAATTAGTAACCACGACTCTACAACTTTTCAACAATGTACAAGTATTATATTAGGAAGAGATATAAAAATGAAAGTGACTATGTTTATAACTTAATAACTCTTGAACCACTCGACCAACCTCGATCAAATTTTCAACTAGATGAGGTTCGGACCTGGGATGGTTTTTATTATTTCACTATGACTGTGTAAATTAGTGGAGGAAAGGGATATATAAAAATGATCGAAAATGACCAATATTAGTGTAGAACCCATAGTGTTCGGGGTCGCTAAGATAAAGAGTGACACTTCCGATAACGTTTAAATCCAAATTCAGTCCCGTAACTTGAAGGAGGGGTGGGGAGATGTATAAAAATGATCGAAAATGACTTATATCAGTGCCAATTCATAGTTTTCGGGGTTTCTGAGATAAACTGTGATATACCCGATGCTGTTTCAATCCAAATTCTGCCCCGCAACTTGAAGAAGGAATGAGGAGAAAAACTGAAGGAAGGAGAAGACTTATTTTATTAAAGTTAAATAAAGAATGCCTTATAAGAATCATAAAGTGTTTCGTGTGGAATAGTGTACGGCACGCGACAGTGGGAAAGAGTTATGCAAATTATATGGAAGTGTTTGAAACATGTTTCTAGAGAAGAATTTAGATCTGGGCAAAACGAAAAACTAATTAGGAAGTTTTAGAAAACAAGTGGGAAAGAGAACTGAAATAGTCGAGAAAGCTAAAATGAAAAAAAAGTAGTTAGGTCATTATTTGAGAAGTTATATTGTGAAGGATGTGATAAGAGGTAAAAAGAAAGTGAATGATAATAGCAGTGTCTGGATGATCTTAAAGACGACAATCCCTACATCTAAATGAAGAAATTTATAGAGCTGTAGTGCATGGGAGCATCTAAATTTGTAAGAAGTGATCTGCCAGTAATGCATATGATAATGAAGATTACGTAGTGGAATTATAGTACAAGTCTATACTAACACCGGCATTGTCAGTATATAATAACTGAAAAACATAGTGTCTTCTTTGATACGGTGATGGGTTATGTTCTTGTATACCAACGTTCTAGTTCAATATTAACACTAATTTACTTTTAAAAAATGTGCTTGGAATATTTCCATTAACAATGATATTATTCACCGAATTATCAATTCAACAGAATGCAAATAATAGCATTTGTTTGTAGTGGACAACATAGTGTTCGAGAATTTTCACGAGAATTCCTCTTCCTCCCACATTCACATTCCACAAATTATTTTCTAACCATTCATTTTCATTTATCATCCACCTCCTTTAGCTACGGGACTTGATCATATGATGTTAAATTAAAGATTTCATTTCATTATTTTTTAAGTAACATGGTTTACCGTATACAGTATTCTGTATCATAGGACCAAAGGAATGCATTAAATGAATACTTTCTCGAATCTTTTCTTTAAAAAGATATCTTAATAATGCAACTGTGTATTGAATGCCTGTTAGGGAATACGTCAATACAATATACTATTATACCAGGCCATAGGCTAACTTCATTACGTGTAAAAATACGAAAAAATCAAAAAAGCTAACCAACTCAGTTAACCAGCCAATTACAATTGAGTAGAGATGCAAGGGCTCGGAAAAAAACCGGCTTTTTTGAAAAAAACTCGGTTTTTTCTGCTTCACTTTTTTGCTTGGGAAATTTTGGGCTTTTTTGAAAATTCTGCTTTAAATTGATAAACCAGATTTTGTTTCGCTTCTCTACAACAGAAAAAGTCATTTAATTAGTGGTTGATGCCGATAATAATATAAAACCTCGAAAATAAACCATGAATTTCGAAAAGATATTTCAAACAGTTTTACTTCTCAACATATTTACTTCTTGGCTTCTTTATAAAACAACAGCATTCAGGCATGCAGAAATATACAATTTAGTTTCGTTTCGTATGTTCAGGCTTAACATCCTTACGTAATACCGAGGTTATCAAGGAGAGGACTTTCGCTTAAAGTGACATCCGAACCGCTACTTTGTTTACGCATGAAAGAAGGGTTCTGGTTCGACTGAGAATTGAACATGGGACACCTTGATTAAAAGGTGAAAAGGAAATAAAACTAATGCAGATGGTTTGATGTATGGAAACATCACCATGAAGTTCACACGTTTCGCATTTTTCGTACCTTTTATTTTTTTTCGGTTTAAACCAGTTGTTTATTTTAAAAAAAAGAAGAAAAACAGCTAGTGTAAACCAGCCAACCCTAAAAGTAAATACTTCTTTTAAAAAAATACTCAAATAAGTAGCAAAATTCTATGTAGTATTTTTACTTCAAAATATTCCATACCCTCTTTTTGGAACAAAATAAAATTAAAATAAAACATAAGAAAAATACTTAGATTTATATGATACACTTAAAGGCTGCACACCTAGAGCTTTTGGTTTTGTATATTCTTGAAATTCTACAGTTTTATATAAGCACCATCACGGTTTATTCAGTCCTCAAGTTTTCTGTATTTTTAACAAGAGGGATTGAACATGAAGGGTGTGAGATAAGAACATGGTAACCCATAATTTTACTATTTTAAGAAATTAGAAATTTTCTGCTGCACAATCCATTTTGAAAGTCGGAAAGCTGATTTTTCACATAAGTCTATACATGAGGGATTAAACGAAACGGTATGCGTTGCTGCCTATCTGATGCTGCGTAACTCAGCAATTGAAAATTTGTTAGTTGCCATGTTCTTGGCTCACACCCTTCATATCATTATGGAACTCTCCCCACCCCACCAAAACACACACAAAAAATGACTACGGAATATATTTAAGTTAAGATAAATACAACTGCACAACAAACATGATTGACTGGAGCTTTTGTGCTTCTATCGAGAAGTCCGGAATTCAATTCAGCATTCGACCATTCTGACAAAACTTTTCTTCATTCCATCTATGAAGTAGAAATAGTGCGTGTACTGTGAGTTGGCTGACTTCATTTCTTATTGTTTTTAAATCGTTATTATTACTAATTACCAACAGTGACGGTTTTGCGAGGGTTAGGGGGGGGGGCGGTCTTTCGGACTGAAGCCTGTTCCCCAAAATTACGGAATGTCTAAAACAAACGAAATATATATTAGTCATGCCTTTACTCATAAACTTTAAGCTGCCGTCAAATAAAAATTACGAATGTTTAGAAAAACTAAACATTAGTAAGAAAAAAACCCTCCCAAAATACTTTTCTAAATCTGCCACTGATTCTCAGTATAAAGTGATCTCCAAGGTTGTATCCGGAAGATTATCGCTAAATATATAAACGAAACGAAATACAGTATTAGTTATGCCTGTACTCATAAACTTCAGGCTCCTCCCAAATAAAATTAGGAGATTTTAGAAAATGAAACAATCAGAGAAACCCGTCCCAAAGTACGTTTCTAAATCCGCTACTGATTATTTGTATAAATTAGTATTCAAGGTTGTATCCGGAAAATTATTGCTAAATCGTTGCACAGCTACAGTATAACAGAAATGTAGAAGTACGGTTAGACGTATATATTTAAAAAACGTACGCTTTGACGGATATATAGAAAAACGTAAGTTTAACTTCTGCGTTTAAAGCTAGAGTACTAAGCTCTTAGAAATGAAACAGACGACAAACTGAAATGATATCGAGAAGAAAAAATATCGATAACTCAAAAGTTAAAATAAAGTTAAATAGCCTCTAAAATTGCCCTCAAATACTACATTCTTCATGTTAGCTTTAATTCAAAAAACATGTGCTCCATCCACCTTGATGGTGAATTTTAGAGCGAAATATGGCATCTAGGTCATGGAATTCTTATCTAAGTATAGAATATACTATAAGAAAGCTATTTAGATAGAAAAATCATGAAAATGAAAAAAGCCAAAATTTCCAAAATTCTCGTTTTTTTTTCCCAAAAAGGCCGGCTTTTTATGTGAAAAAAACCATCGATTCAAAAAAAGCCGGCTTTTTTGCATCTCTACAATTGAGGCCACAAACTAACGCTCATTGGACATCAGCATTGACCAATTAAACTCTCCCCCTTCCTGCTAGTACCTATATAATAAATGCTTCAGTTTTGGGTCTCTCTTACTTTACCCTGAAGACGAGAACAATGTTGTCAGTTCTCGAAATTTTGAGCGACGTTGAATTCACCTGATTGATTGTCCGAGAACACTATATTCATCACGATATAGGTAAGTTTTAGTTTTTATTTCAAGAGAAAAGTTCTACGAAATAAATGGTTTTCAATTTAATATGGAGGATTTTTTTTTCAATTGTATCGTCTGTTTGGGCTGCACCACACTGGTGTTAAATAAGGATGGGGTATTTTCAGTTCAAAAGGCTGTTCGAATGGAACATAAAGACAAGTAAAAATGACAGAGAACGTGCACATTATTACAGACGTGTCCAAATTATTAGAATGATGGTCCAAAAATGCAAAGTTGATGTTGAAGTCATAATTTTGGAATTCTAGAACATGTAATTTAATGGTTAAACCACCAAAATAGTATCCTTCATTTGTTTACTGTACAGTTGAAGTGGTGATATCACCGCTGAACAGCAGATGGCATTAGTGGGGGAGGGGAGTTCTGAAAGTGGTGTTTCAGTTGTAGACAGCTATTGTAGTTTCTATCAACAAGTTACAGTTTGAAGTGTTGTGGTTGCAGTCGTAAGCAGTTACGACATTCAAAGCGTTCAACAGTTCGAATGGGCTAGTTTAAAGTGATCGTGACGTGTTTTATGTATTAATCTTTTATTCTGTGAAGTCCTGTAATCGCGGCATAATGGGAAAAAGCAGAGACCTTTCTCCTCCTAAAGTGGGAGTTATCAAAACACTTCTGTCGGAAGGAAGATATACACAGGGATAAATTGCTAGTAGAGTTGGGGTAGGGCAAAAATCTGTGAGTAGAATCTCTATTTGTATGAGCAAGAAGCAACAACAAAATAGGGTTGGGAAATGTGGGTGAAAACCAAGGCTATCACTAAGAGGTATCAGAAAACTAAAAAGCTTGACTCTGGAAACAGAGACGCAACATCTAGAGACTTAAGTATAAAAATAACTGAGTATGGTGCAGACATTTCGCCTGGAAATGTTCGAAGGATTTTTTATGCTCAGGGAGTGCAAGCAAGCAGTCCAAGAATGAAAGCAAAAATTGTAAATGAAAAATGAAACCTTTCAGTTTTATTTCTCACGTTTATGCCTTGTAGGCTAAAAGGGACAAATGATTAATGAAAGTGGATGATTATTATAAGAAATTGGTGGAATGAAGATGTGGGAAGAAATGGGAGGATCCCGAGAATGCCCACAAGATATGGTCCACAATAAACTCTCATGACCTGAAAAGAAAGCCTTCACCAGAGGTGAGTGATCTATCACTTAGCCTCCGTGTCCTCATTCTTTAATTGTAGTTAATAAGTGAATACTCGACTCTACTCGAATTTCTATCTACGACAAGGGTAAACATGCGGGGGAACGTTATCCCCACTTCCAAAAAATATGTACGGAGTCCCCCCAGTTCCTAAAAAAATTACAATGGGCAAAGATAGGCAGGGGGACGGTGTGACGTCATGCCGCTACCTACCGTTCCCCTACATTTTCAGATCCACTTTTATCCCTGATCTACGATATATGCATGCGTATTTAATTACCGGTACTGCTTTTATCTCGTTATTTTTAAAAAGAATTTCATTGGATTTGATTTGAGTTTAGTGTCCCTTTCAGCAGCGAGGCTATGTAAGGCGTGCACCTACAGCTTAATGTAGGATCAGAACCACATGAATTCCCGCTGGGAATATAACCCGGCTCTCTCACGACAAAGAAGTATACGCTGTCCATATAGACACAAGGGAGCTGACCAATTCATAATAGAAGTAATAATGAAAACCGCATTAGAGCAAAACCGGTGTTCTTCAATATAGCGTTATGCAAAATATTCCTGCACTTGAATTGAGAGACAGCGGACTTCGCTCCAAAAAACTTAGAAGTAACGGCCCTGAGACCCAATGTGCTTACTACTCATCACTTAAATAAAAACTGAAGGACCATAGTCCTTCATGGCTGCAGCATCAGGGAGCTACTTTACTTTTAATATAACTAAAGGCCTTTTTTTGAGCTAATGGTATAATGAGGAGGAGGAAAATAGAATATTCTGTTTCCCCCCAACAAATTCGTATATTTCTTTTCTCATTTACATCAGAGAATTAAAATCATATATATCCATGTCACTTTCTGAAGGATGGGAGAGAAAGAACAGTTAACAATTTGATTTTTTTTTTTTTTTTTTTTTTGTCTGAGCTGCTGTCCCTTTGTGGCTTTTTCTTCCATTTCTCTTTCTGTCTGGATCTCTCTGTGTATTCAACTCTGAGATAAATGAGATTTCCAATTAACAAAAGGAAAAAAATGTCTTCATTCAATGTATGCATGTAAAGTATAAAATCAGAGAAATACATTTCTCTACTCGTTGGCGATGTTGGTTATCTCCACACAAAAGCGGTTTGAAATTAACCGCCCTGGGTGTCAGTGACAGCGGTCATAGCCGCCCTCGGCTGACAACTGGAACTGATCACAAAGACATCCAGATCAAAGAACAAATGTACAGTCACTTAATTACTAAAAACAACTTCCTCTCCATATGTTACATGTCATTCTGACAAATATATATTGATTTTTCTTAATAATGAGAGTTTCTTTTTCCTGAGTAAAATGTAACCAAGAATATGTGCATACAGTATTTCATTCTTTCTTTTGATTTTTAAAACAATATATGGTTTGTTATTTCTTAATACTTATTCTTTTCATTTATTTAAAACCAACATCTTGTACTTCAAAGTCTACTACTTATATGACTCTGAATCCAATTATCTATCCGCAGACCGAATTTAATATACGGGCCCGTGATGAATGCTATATCGATTATCTACAAGGTATGCATTTCCTTAGTCTCTAAATGTTTTACATATCGTACAACGTAAGTAAAAAATACATTAATACATCAAGTGAATTTATATAGATATCAACTTATCACTAGATACCATGTTATTAAAAAAAGCATTTTGTACTCAAACGACATACAGAGGCAAAAATATGGGAGAGACGAAAGGAGGGTTGTAATTTCTGTGGGCACTACGGGTATTGGGTATGAGCACTCTGGGTAACACGCCAGCCATCCAACCGACATTCCAATTCCAACCGTACGCGTCCCAACGTATCCGCTTAGCTCCGCTGCAATAGAGATACATTGCCTCGAATCTTCCAGGTTTTGTGGCGATGAAGGAATGTACACGGAATCCTTCAAAACTCTGCAGAGAAAGAAGTTGCAGGCCGTCAAATCTGGTGATCTCGGGTGTCAGGTTGACAGCCAAATGGCGATTTGCACTGCGCAACAACTAGCGTCTCGAACAGCTTTGACGTAATTTCAAACACAGACAGACTACAAACGTTACAACCTTTCTTTCTTTTTTCCGATCATTAATTATTTTCATTTTGTATGTCGTTTCAGAACAAAATAAACACACTTTAATTGTGCACCATTTATTTTGAATAACCCTGTATAACAATAATTTTTATTAGGTAGTTATAGTGGCTATCAGTCTTCCATTGTAGATGACATTGAAGAGTTCGCTCTTCTACCTCCGGTTGTTTTCTATGTGTGATTACCAGGAATCTTGACGATTTGCTGGCAGAGCAGTTTCCGCTGGGCATGACTTCCTTGCAACTGTACAAAAGATATTAATTTCACTTTTGTTGGAAGCACTCCACAGTGCAAAACCTGCACCTGTAAAGTCGTAGCATCCAACATTCTTGATGCGTTGTTGTCCATATGAAAAACTATCTTCTGTAAATTCTACTTGTCTTCCGTTACGCGATTATACATCACACAAACTTTAATGAGTACTACCCAAAGGAGCAGGATTCTCACCAGGAAGATACGTAGACAATTGATCCTTTCACAGAAGATATGAACTGCCACAGAACAAGCCTTCAGAAGGAGAAAAGTTTGACTTAATTTGCTTCTAATATAAGTCTGAAACCTGGGTGCAAAACCAACCATTGGATTATATGTGATTATCTATGACTGAAAAATATCCAGTTCTCATTTGCCATAGCTAGAGATTTCGGTGATTGGAGCAAGAGTAGAATTCGGTTCCCCTTACACACATCTCAACACGCTTTTTTTTCTACATATAAAGAAAGCAGCCTTTGTTGTTATACTACGCTGAATCACATGACATCATATATTCCTAATGGTTTTTTACAATAAGCTCACAGATGTCAGTGCAGAAGTCATGATGCGAAGAGCTCGTTCCACAACATCCCATAAATATTCTATAGCATTAAGATCCGATGAGTTATGGGAGCAATCCATATGCTGCAGCTCCGTGTAAAGTTCCTTATGCCAAGCAAGTACAATCCTGGTTTGCTAGCACCGTGCATTGTCGTTCTGGGAAATACCATATTCGCTGTGGGTAGAGCTTTAGCATTGTAGAGTGTACGTGATTCCCAAACAACAAGGGGATTTTAGCCATGTTATATTAAATCTCTAAAGTAGAGATAAGTTTTACACAAGGATTACAACTAGGCTTATAAAACACCATTTTTGAGCGTACTGAGAGTCTGTTTTGTCCAAAAGATGAAATTTAGGTAATGATTTTGTATTAGTATAGGCATTCTTAATCTGCACCGTAAAGACATCTAGTTTGAGAGATTCACATAACGTTTCATAAGTTAAAAATCACTTTTGATCAAAGAATATAATTAATTCATATTTTAAAGCAGGCAGTATTGAGTAAAATGGAAATAAAAGCTCTCAATTCTTTGTTGTAAATCATGTATAAAATGCGGCCGTGTCTAAACACTTTTCTATCCGTAACTCATGTGGCAACATCGCATGTATCGCAATCAGCTCTGCCATCTAGTGAGAAAGTTTTACCCTAAAGGTGACTAGCGATCCAGCTTAACACCTGCAGATACATAACGAATGTCACTCCGTGGTTCATGCATACCAACGGTTCCTGTCCATGCCAACAGAAGCATCCCCAAACCATACAGCCGCCCTAACTTGCCTGCACAGTATGCACCATGCAAGAACCATGCTTCGTGCTGTTGGCGCCACACATGTGCACGCTCGCCCGAAAGGAGTAGCACAAACCGTGATTTATCGGACCAATACATCCTTTACTAACCATCCACGGTCCTATGCAAAAGCGCAACGAAGTCGACGGTGAAGAGTCGTAAGGAGTGGGTGAAGAGTGGGTCTTTACTGTGGAATTTCATGTGTGCCAGTGTACGCCTTACAGTTGCGTGAGATGTGGGTGTTGTGCATCCACCATTGCATTGGTCACGTAATTCCCGGACACTGATGTTCATTTAGCTTTCACGAGCTGTTTGACGGGACACTCGTCCCACGTTTTGGACTTCGTACGACCCTGCAGTTAAGTCTCTTGGAGATCGTTACCTCGTTTTCTTCCCACTCCTTGTACCCCTTGTTTAGATACAGAACGGGCACATCCGACAAGTAATGCTGTCTGGATTATGACGCACCTATTGTTCAAGTACCCACAATCATTTCCTATTGGAATGTGAATAAATCTTGCCCACCTCCCATTATAATAGTGTGCTGTCTGCCAACATGTAGGCTCGAGTGTGTTCTTTCTCTGCAGTACTGCCAGTCGAGGTGATCATGTAATCAGCTCGGCTGCTGGCCATACTTTCTTCTGTGGAGGGCTGGCCACAATTCAGTGAGCGCTAAGTGTACAACATTTTTACCGAAGCTAGTTAGATTAAATAAGATGTGTTATAGTGAATCCCAAAGTAAAGTCCGAGCTGGAAAACATTTGTCCACGATCTTTCATGTTGAGAATGGAATGAATCAAGAAGATGCATTATCTCCATTATTATTCAATTTTGTTCTAGAATACTTATAAGGAAAATCAAAAATATAGCAACCATGGCCTAAAACTGAATGGCTTCAGAAGGTTATAGCTTATGCTAATGATGTAAATCTAATAGGAGATAATAAGAGGACAATAGAAAAAATGCAAAGGTTTTATTAAACGCCTGTAGGGACATTAGAAGCAAATTCAGAGAGAAAACTAAATACATGGAAGTTCGCCCCGACCATAACATTGCAAACAATGGATAAATTTGTAAAATATCAGATAATACTTTAGACAAAGTAAATACTTTCTAACATCCAGGATCGATATTAACGAACCAAAATCATATTTATTTACTACCAAGTACGAAGAAATCGAATATAAGTTGAAAGCAGAGAATTCGTGTTATTATTCATTTCAAAATCTTTTGTCTTCGGAAATCCTGTCGAATTCGATTTTCGGCAGGAGCTTAACTGGTTCGGTGATCAGTACACTAACACCACAATTATATAGCAGGCATATGCCTATAATGTTCCTTCAGGTACATGGGAATGTGCCCAGTATGTGCCTTATGTACCTCTGAGAGAGAAATCATATGGATGGCAAGTGATAGTCACAGTTTATGTCCGCCCCTAGGCACATACCTGTCATGTACCTCGGAAACGTGCCTAGTATGTTCTAGGTATGTTCCACATACCGTAAGGGTCAATGAACCACAAAATTACTCCCTCAAAATATGTTAAATGGCCTATATGCGTAATGTGTTCACTTTAAGGTGAGTCTAAAAACACTTTAAACAAGTAAAAAAAAATCACCCCAGGGTGGGCGCGAACCACTAACCTTCGGATTACTAACCGCGTGCTCTTCCGACTTTTTTTTATTTCCTGAAAAGAAGTTACATGATCAAGCTATTTAGCACAGCGTACTGATGCTTGGTAGATGTGATGTTGTCAATTAACAAAAAAACAGAATGGTAGAATACAAGTACAAAGAAAATTGTCAAGTGTCAAATATTACCTGTAAAAAGTGAGCGAAGAGTTGTTGTTTTTGAGGTTGAGTAAAAGCCTTTTTTCTTACCCTGTTGAGATACTGTATTGATTTATAAAAAGAATCGTAGTACCAATTAACCAAACTACTGCTTGCCGTTTCATAGGAGGATACCACTGAAAGTCAAGGAAGAACAGAATAGTAGATGTAAAGGCGGACGCTGGACAGTGGCAAATTAGTCCGAGAAAGTCGCATAGCCTCTGCCACACATGCTGAGTGTCAACACAAGAAGTATAGCGATGCTCGAGAGTATCTATGTGCGAACACAAGTCACAAAGTTCGGATGCACTGCGGCCTATTTTAGCAAGTCATACGTTGGTAACTACTAGATTATTCACAATGCTATACCAAACGTCCGTGGCTCGTCCCATGAGGCATGGTGCATGAATTGTTTTGAAAATAATCGTCCAATTACGATCTGGTGTTCGTTGCTGGAATAGGGGTATGACACTTCGAAGAGTCGGCGCAAGAAACGGGTCCAATATGCCGGCATATCTTCAAAAGGCATTGTGGACCATGCGAGCTTTAACTCTATAATATACGAAGGACACACATTTAGAAAGGAAACATATGCAGGATTATTGTTAGGCTAGAGGTGAGGCACCCATTAATGAAGCCACTACGCTGTCTGTGGTGCCAATAGTTCATTGTCCATATGCATCTTGGCTGTAGCCATATATAATGCTAGGCATTTGTCACGGACACTAAAAAGACCGAAGTCTCCTTGATTACGTTGAAGATAGAGCACATGCCTTTTCACACGAAACATGTAAGTTTTTAAAATGAACCATCCATAGAGTGAATCAATTTGGCGAGCATATTTTTTTGGCAATGGAAAAAATCGAGCAGTGAACTATAACTTAGAGCTGACATGCACATTTAAATATTGACTTTTCTGAGCAAGCGTGAGAGAGCGCAGGCGAGTATCTGGCATCTTCATACGCAAAGTTCGAATTAATGGGCTCCATATAACGGGTGGTCCAACTACAATGCACGACGTTAATTATGTGTCACACCGTAACGTCAAGGTTTTTGGCCAACTTAATTTGACATTTCTTTGTTTCAGGGTTTGGCAAATTCAACCATGGAGAGGTACACAATTGAGCAACGCGTGAAGATTATTGAAGCCGTTTACGAAAATGGACGTTCAAATCCAAATGCACTTCGTGCACTTCGTGATGTTTTTGGTCAGCATAATCGACCAAATGTGTCAACAATCGGGAGAATTGTGCGCAAATTTCAGAAAACAGGGTCTGTAGGAAATGTGAAGACAGCTGTGCATGCTCGCCAAGTTCGTTCTGCGGAAAACATTGCTGCTGTTCGCAATAGTGTTGCAGAAGAGCCGTCAACCTCGACTCGTCGTCGTGCCCAACAATTGAACATCTCACGAACATCACTGATGCGAATTTTGAAGAAATATTTGAATTACACGCTTACAAGGTTCAATTGACTCAAGAGCTGAAGCCTACTGACCATTTTCAGCGTCGTCAATACGCCGAATGGTTGGTTGAACAGACACAAGTGAATGGTGACTTCACAAAGAAAATCATCTTCAGCGACGAGGCACACTTCCACCTCAGTGGATTCGTTAACAAGCAGAATTGCCGCATTTGGGCAAATGAGAATCCACGAGTGATTGTTGAAAAGCCGATGTATACACAAAGAGTGATTCTTTGGTGCGGGTTATGGGCTGGCGGCATCATCCGGCCGTACTTTTTTGAAAATGAGGTCGACCAAGCAGTTACCGTGACTGGTGTTCGCTATCGCGAGATGATAACGGACTTCTTGTGGCCCGAAATTGAGGATATGGACCTGGACGATATGTGGTTCCAACAGGATGGTGGCACGTGCCACACAGCCAACGAAACATTGGCTCTTTTGCGTGAAAAATTCAATGGCCGTGTAGTCTCACATGGTGGCGATGTTAACTGGCAGCCACGATCATGTGATTTGACACCATTGGACTTTTTTATGCGGGGATATTTAAAAGAAAAAGTGTGCGTCAATAAGCCAAAAACAATTCAAGAGCTAAAGGATGCGATAATTCGGAACATTAATGATCTTGAACCTCAATTATGTCTCAGTCATTGAAAATATGGACCATCGAATAGAAGTCTGCCACCGAAGCCGTGGCGAGCATTTGGCCGATATTTTGTTTCACACATAATTGTCATAGATTCTTCTATCATAATAAAAATATTAAGATTATTCTCTGAAAACTTTGCGTTTTATTTACAAGTAACATCGTGCATTGTAGTTGGACCACTCTTTATAATTGTAAGAAGGGGTCGGGTCACCTGTGAAAGGAACACCTAAAATAGTCTTATTAGTCGTGTGAACAAATGCTTGTGACAAATGTTCAGGTAAAAAAGTATGAAAATTGTTTACAGAAAGGATCGTTGTTTTCCGCATATTGAGATGAAGGCCGCTTGCGCGAGAGAACAGCTCCACTTGATGTGACGCACACATGAATTGCTGAGGGGTTGAGCAAGAAATAGTCAGATCTCCATGAAGGCAAAGGCTGTCAACAATCGATGGAGTAAAGGCTCGAGGGCAAGACAAAACAGAAGACCTGAAAGCGAACATCCTTGACGAACTCCTCGGAGGATTTCAAAAGGTGGAAGAAGATGCCCATTTATTTGTAACTGCGAGGTTGTTCCTGCGTATATTTGACGTATCATCTATATAATTTGGGCACGAAAATTGTATCCTTGCAAGACCCTATATAAATAGTAGTGTGACACGGTGTCAAAAGCTTTGTAAAAATCGTAAGCTAATAAACCTACAAGGAGTCTTTTAAATTTTAAATAGGCTAGAATATATCGAATGGTTGCAAGAGTTGTATGTATGTTCCGTTCAAAATGAAGCGCCGTTTGAGCTGAACTGATGTACGGTTGGACAATCTTCTTGATACGTTGAGTCATGATAGCCGTGAAGATTTTATAGTCTGTATTGAACAGAATGATAGGTCGACAGTCTGTAACACCAGTTTGCTTTCCTCCCTTGGGTATTAAAATAATAATCCCTTCGTGCTGATACATTGGATCACCTTGCAATAAAAAGTTATATATATTGCATAGGATCGGACCTAGTAAAGGAAAAAATGTCACATAAAGGTGGTAGATCAATCCATCTTTTCCGGGAGCCGTGCGTCGCTTGACCGTGCGGAGAATGTCCTGTATTACTTAAACCGTTGCAGGCGTGATAAGTTGCTGTCGTTCTTCATAGGAAGGGCTGTGTGTAATGCTGGTAACAAAGGGAGCTGATAACGAGGTATCACATCACTGAAGTGAGTACAATTGGGTATAAAATTCCTGAAAATCGGTGTAGAGACCATTGGCTGTCGTAAAGATTGTGCCCGTCGTGGACGTCACCTCTGTGATACATTGCGAGTTTCAGCGTCGTAACCCATGTATGTAATGGTGTAAGGAGATAGGTTCCGCAACCATTCTGCCTACTGTCCCTTCGTTAACGAATACACTAAAAGAGTGTTCCAATTGTAGCTGTTTTAAGTTATGTTTTACTCGCATGATGGCGGCCATATTTGAAATACTACTTGGTTGTTTCCAAAGATCACATAAAGCGGCATAGAGGAATTTAAAAGTTTCTCCAGATCTCTAACGTTTTTGTTTGCCCATTCCTTGAAAAATAAACGAATTTAGGGTTTGACAAAATAACACCACCACATATTTATATTCGGGTAAACTGTCTATGCACGTATCCACTGTTACCATCTATCAGCAAAGAGTTGTTGTATTATGCCATCAGTTAAAAGCTGACTATTTAATTTCCAAAAAGTAGGATCATACAACCTGGGAATGTTCTGAGAAAATCTCAATATGAGCTTTAATGATGAGTGATCCAAAAAGTTCAAAGGTAAATTTTTGAATGTCAAACACACTAGGAAGATATTCTTTTGCAATAAAACAGATACCTAAGCGAGACTGAACTCACGCCGACTTATATGTGGATTGGTGATTATGATGAAATGTAGCCAAATATCTATGAGACCTAGTTGGGTGACGAACTTTTGGTAAGCTAAACATGGATTAAAAACACCAGTTGTGTCGTGGGGACCATAATACAGTTTACCCAAGGAGCGGGTAACGTGTGGTGGTTAACAGTAAAACAACCTCTTCCGCATAAAAGCGCTCGCGGGCTATAAGTTGTGCTGTTCCAGAAGGTCCATAAACACAGAGGATACATAACTTGTCTACGACACAACTAATCGCTCTACAAGACGAGGAGCGTTGTATGTGTGAAGCTACCAGTCCCCGTTTTAATAAAATTGCTGTACCTAACAGGTTGGGAGCTACATTTGTTATTACTGTATAATTGTAAACAAATGATAGATCACTGAAGGTCAGTTCTTGAAGGCAATATATATGTCACAATCTTACTCGAGTGAAAACTGGGCTAATACCTGTTTATTGGCCGTGCTACTAATGGAATTAATGTTCAAGGTCATATATGAACTTCCGTTAAGACTGGCTATCATCTTATAAACACATAAGACATAAACAAAAACGTGTTTCAAAACACCTATCTAAGTCAGTGACCCTTATATAGACATAGCACCAAAACGTCCAACCGCAGTAACTGGAGGTGATTAATAGTACCCAGAATACAATCGTAACTCACCTGTGTATGTGTGTGAACAAGGCAAGAAATATTGCTCGGGAGTGCATTCCGCTGACCATGTAATAATCATAACACTAACAATAATAATAATAATAATAATAATAATAATAATAATAATAATAATAATAATAATAATAATAATAACACTGTTTGCTAAAGTACGCCAAGAAATAGACGCATGTTATAATCACAAACACATTGGATTCCTTCTTGCTGTGTAGGGCGCTTATCTAGACACAACTTGCGTACACCATATTCTCACAGTCAACATCCTGAAGGTCACTTTGAGACTCACGTTCTTTTGTTTTTTCGTTTTTTAACGTATTTTATGGATAATATTGAAGAAACACTATGTAAGGCACTACTCGCGTCACTAGGTGGAGGAGAGAGGGAGCGAGACGAAAGATCCGTGTTTACATCATGCTCATCCGATAGCGCCACGGTCGTCTCTTCTGGAAGCACATTAGAAGTAGGGGATAGGCTTCTATAACGAAGGTCGTGGGTGCGATCGTCGTTGGTGGTATTATGCACATCCTGTTTTTTCGTCGTTAACCTCCGTAAGTAGGGTTGGGGGTTTTAGTACACTAGCCATAGTTTGCGATTTCAGCATTAGCGGTGAAAATTCTGTGGCAGTGAGAGCGGGAGGTTCTGGGACTGAATCCCGCGTATCATCTACACTGGTAACTAGGGAAATGGGATTTCGGGCAGGTCCCGAATTTGTTTCATGTAACGTGGACACTTTCCAAAGATCCGTCATCAATGCTGGTTCGATATCTGGGTACATAAGACGAGCGGGACGCCGGCGCTTCAGACAAACAGAAATAAGATGTTGCAAGGATCCACAAAAATGGAAAGTTTGCAGTTGACCTCCGTAAGACAAACTGAATTTCACATTATCAATGATAAGTCTGGTAGGAATGTTTTTTCTCAAGGTCATGGAAAATACTCGGTTGCCATTATAGATACATGTAAGAAAGATAATATTCCAGACTTCATGGTCGATTTTGAGTATGTCATCATAATCACTTAACACTTGGGAAACTTTCTCATCGGGATAACCAAAAGGGAGATCCATGATCTTCACACGGGTAACATGCACTTGAGCATCCATAATGTAGACATCACTGGTTGCATGATCGAAATGGGTAAAAGACAGTATGTCCGGTGCGTGTTCAAGAAACTGTTTATGTAATGCACTAGTTTTGAATTGAATGTACATGCTATAGTCCTCATTGTGCAATTCTAAGGCTTGAATATCTTTGAAAATGAAATGAAATCTTTGAGTTTTACGTCCCACGGTTATGCCGGTTAGGCTAAAGGAGACGGTGATAATGAGAGATGAGTGAAATGGTGGAATGAAGAAAGTGGGAGGAAACGGGAGAACCCCGAGAAAACCCACGAGCACGGTGTTTGTCCACCACAAAGTTCACTTGGCGGGGGCTGGGATCGAACCCGGGACCCCAAGCACCAGAGGTGAACGCTCTACCACTGAGCCACCGCGCCCCCCTAAGGCTTGAATATCCTGGAATATATTATCAAAATATGTACATAACCAGGAATATAAATCGGCTGGCGAAGGTCGTTTACTGCGCGTGGTTTTGTCAAAGACAAATTTGACTGAGTTTTTTCTATGTTCCTGCATTGCTTGTGTCGTACTTGATCACAGTACTTCCAAAAAATCACTGAATTATAGCGCACACACTAAATGTAAGAAAAACAAGTACATTTGCTTAAACAACTTAGTAACACAGGTAGTCGGAGCTGTACTTCCACACATCCACTCCGTTCAACCGTCTGTAACGAAGTCCAACTACTCGGCCACGACTGCCCACGGAGGCGATGAAAAGAACGTCGCTTGTGGAGGGATAAATTGTTGAGGTCTTTTGAATTTGGTTAATCAGAGTGCTTCTTTAGCCGCGTATATTCGACGATAACCGTTTGGGATCTGATAAAATCTGCTCGCTATGTAATATTATATCAAAATTACGAGTGTCTACTTTATTTCATGGTTTTTCCATGTTCACTTTCAAACGATCGGCGACAGTTGCCATCAACTAAGCTGATGCGTTTGTTGCTTCTAGTACACAATCGCTTAGAAAAAGAAGCAACAAATGCATCAAATATGGGAGATGAATTTAGAGCACTTAAATGGCGCATGCCTAGCACATCTTGTGCTGTTAGGGTATCTGAAACAGTATGTACCTAAAGGACGCACCTAGAACATGGCAGATATATGTCCCAAGTGACATAATAACAAATGACTGCTAGAGTGCGAAACTGAGCCAGGTAGGCCCTACATAAATGCTATATTTGTGGTACATAGTTGCAAATATCAATTAGCTGTAACAAGTACCTAAAACTGTAGGTAGCTGAAGTACAAATTTAGCACATGAATATCATATGTGCCAAGTGTCGGGTACCTAAAATGTAGCTGGGATACTTAAATGGCACATACCTAGCACATCTTGTGCTGTTAGGGTAGGTCCACCCCTAACAACACAAAATGTGCTAGGCATGTGCAATTTAGGTATCCCAGCTACTTTTTAGGTACACGACACTTGGCACATATGGTTGGTATTCATATGCCAACTATGCAGTTCAGCTACTAAAGTTTTATGTGCTTGTTACACCTAATTGATATTTGCGACTGCCCACACAGCACAAGTACAGGAATATTCCGCACAGAATGTGAAAATATTCCAGGCATATACCCGCAAACTTTCAGGACTATACATGGAATATCCCAATGTCCGCTCCCTGTCATATGCCCTGGAAAATGCCTAAACTATTCCTTGAATTTTCTAGGCATATGCTAGTTATACCGAGGAATATACCTAGGAAACTCCTGGAATACTCCAGGCATGTTTTATGGAATATTTAGGGCTTATGAGAGAGAGCAGACATTGGGATATTTCATGTATAGTCCTAGAAGTTTGCAGGTATGTGCCTGGAATATTTTCATATTCGTGTAGAATATTCCTGCCATATTCTGGGAATGTACTTGTGCTGTGTGGGATAAGCTAGCAAACGTAGAAACGAAGCAATATCACATGGGTATATATTACGAGCATTCCTGTCGCCTCAGCAACAGTCCAACGCATGGAGCCATTGTGCACACAATTATTCATTACGGTAACACGACAGGCTCCCTCTGAAACTATCCATAACTTTAGGATGACTTTTTGTCAGAGATAACTTGGATTTGTATCATAATTATATGCTGTTTCATTATGATAAAAAAATCTAAGTGAACAGTGACAAAAAAAATCACCCCAATATCATGGAAGGTTGCAAGAAGCCTGTCCTATTACCTTAATGGATAATTGTGCACGGTGAGTGAAAGTGTTTGGCTGTTTCTGAGGCGGCAGGGATGCTCGTAGTGTCGTGCAACCGGCCAATGCGACATCGCATAGTTTCTACAACTTTCCTTCAACTCTATGCATGAATATAACATTAGTTTCAAGGACATCATACAACACCAGAAAATTCAACCACAAAGATACTATTACTTTACTGATAAATCTACTGAGTGGAATATACGTACAAACTAACAATGCTTTCAAATTTGAAGTATTTTCAAAAAATATTATCTTCCGATAAGACAAGACATCAGGTTTTGAGCCCGGAACGACTTCTGGCGCAAATGCACAAAGAAAAAAGGATGCTATGTTTTCTTGGTAAATCATAAGAGTATAAACATGAAATATCTGTTACAATAATTTTATTTACAAATACGACTTTATTTCTACAAACGATTTACAAAGTTTAGGCTAATAAAGTAAGTTTAGAGTTTCATGTATCTTTAACAGAAATTTAGTATATATATATATATATATATATATATATATATATATATATATATATATATATATATATATATATATATATATATATATATATATATATATATATATATATAATAAAAGTCACTTCTTGTAGCTTCATACAAAAACAAGTAATTTTATATTACATCCTCTGTAATCACAAGAAAAGAAAGAAAGGAAAAATCAAAAGAAAACTTTATAAAAAAAACAACGAATTAATTGTTTGAAGAGTTTTATTTTGCTATATAAGTTATATATACAGGCTGAGTCTGAAAGATGTGCCCAAACTCTGGGAGGTGATTCATGACAGCAAAAGAAGAGAATAAGTCCTCTTAAATATAGTCGAATTGCGCGTCGTATAAGAGTAACAAGGGTGCCAACTTTGAATCGTAACTCGAGTCTTGACTTTTGAAATAGAAATATGTACACAGCGTATATGACGCGGAATTCGACAACATGCAACAGGGCTTTTTTTAATCCTCTTTTGAATTACGAATCACCTCCCGAAGTTTGTACACATCTTTCTCTTCCGTTCCAATTACCAGCATTCGAGTTTCGATTCCAAGTTGGCACCCCTGTCACTCGTACACGATTCGGAATTCGAGAAGGCACAAGAGGATTTTTTTGTCTCCTTTGATGTCACGAATCACCTCCCGAAGTAAGTGCATATCTTCCAGGTTCACCCTGTTGATTTTGAATTTAATGTCCATTTCAGCGGCGAGGTTATATGAGACAGACCTACTTATTAACCACTTGAGCTCCAGCCGAGAATCTAAATTGCTTAGGACAGCAAGATGCCTAAACTCACAAATAGGAATAATAACACTTTCTTATTCCTGACAATGATATCTTACAGGTATAGTTTAAGAGAAAATCAGCAGAAGTGTCGAGATTTTCGAAGAGTAGTACTTCTCTCCTCTATAGAAATCAAATCTTTAAACAAATTCTTCTAATATTTTAGTAAAAAGTATACTTGAATTACTCAATTTTTTCGCTCTATTTTGCTTTTCGCCGTTGACAGCCATTTCTTTATTGGTTCCGATATATCGCTCTTCGTTGCACGCTCTTTTTGTGCACGAACATCATCTGAAACATAATAATACATACACATATTGAGTATCAATGTAGTACAATAGAGAAAACCTGTGGTAACAAATAGAAACACAACACTTTTTCTAGAAACTTAACATTTTGTACAGCGGTAGAATGGAACTATGGCTACAAATGAAAACTAACAAAATATTTCGAACAGTTAGGTTATTTTAATGAAATGCATTTCAAATATCTAAACCAAGCTTCTTAAGTTATCGCAAGATCAGAGCTGATAGAAGAGAAAGTGTGCTGATTTCTATCCCTTTAACGTTGCAAGCGGTGGTCTTGCGAAACTCCGGCGCCACCGTTGACATGGATCTGCTTTCAGTGCGAACAATAAGAAATAATAGTGAAGTATTTCGCAGTAACTTCATTATTAAGTGGTTTTGTGTGTTATTAGTTATCGTAAAATGTACTTAGTGATCACAGTTTAAGGTATTCCAAGAAAAACAGACCATTGTCGGGAAATAGCAGCACTTGTTACTTATTTCTCTTACTGTTTTTTTTTTTTTTTTTTTTTTTTGAAAGTCAATACATTTATTGTGAACGGACAGAAAGTTAAATTGGCAAGACAAAGTTAGAAACTGAAACCAGGCGCAGTTCCCCTTGTACTGTCGTAGTATTTTTTTCTGCTCTAACTGTCAAATAATATGATCATAATATGACGTATTTCGAATAAGTAGAAACGAAGTTACAAGGATTTAAAAATTTGATATTTTTTGAAAGGCTGAATTTCGGAAAGGTGCTTAGATAATTATCATATCTAATTACGTACACTGAGAAAAATCCATTATCCGGACAGCGGTATATTGTACAAATACAAGGATTCGTTATGTTTACTAAGGAAATCTGTACGGAGCGTACTTTATCCATATACTACATAGGTACTGCCTTTTACCCGCTTAGATATTACATCATGTCGCTGCAGGATGTCTGATATCTAACAATCTTCCGTATTTTACATACGTATACGTATGTTAAATACTTCAGCTATATGTTAAATACGTCCATCTGTGTGTGAGATCCAGGCCGCCTATAGACACCTCTTTCTTTCGCCATGGCTGACGTCATTGAACTACCGTCTTTTGCTTGCGAAACGAGGTTGTTTACAAACTGAAAAGAAGATAGGAAGGAAACAAATGCTTGGGTAAGTACACTAGTTAACTATTACTTTAGTTAAATATTCCATTAATTATATATTCTTTTAGTGTAACTTGCTTTAATATAGTACTAAGTAAGTAATGTAGTTTATGACTACAATTCTTACTATTGTAACTCGTAAATGATTGAGGAGAATGGAATGGGTTAATCTGAATTTTGAAAAAACTTTGAATATTAATGTTTTGAAACATATTATGTTTCAAGGTAGCAAAATGAATGTTATGTGTTTATTCATTCCATTTTATATGTGACGATTTATTACTTGGTGCAGATTTACTACAGGACTGCTTAACATAATTGCTAATAAACCGTTTTCAGCGCGGAAATTTCCTTGTGTAGTGAAGATTTAGGATTTAGATTTCTGGGCTTTCGGCATCAATGGCCTTGTTACCCCATATGAGGGATGACTTTCCTCGGCGAGTACACTATCCGGGGAAAGGAAGGGAAGAAAGGATTGGGGAAGGAAGAAAACGGCCTGGGACCTATATGTTAGGTACCACTCCGGCATTTGCCTGCTGTGAATGAGGAAAACCCAAGGAAACCTCATTCAGGATGGCTGGATTTAAAATCTTTTGATACTTTTTCGACCGAGTTCTCCCCCGGGATCGAACCCGGAACCGTTCGCACCGAAGGCGAGAGCGCTAGCGACTACCCTACGCGGGGCCACTTGTGTAGTCTAGAAAACTCATTTTTACTTGAATATTTGCAAATTTTTTTTTTTTTTTTTTTTTTTTTTTTGCTTTTAATTTAACGCCCCATGATTGTACATCAATGTAAGAGAGAAGGTGACAATGAGATACATGATAATGGTGGAATCAAGAAAATGTAAGGAAACTGGAAAGTCTTAAGAATAACCACACCTACAGTGTTCACCAAAAGGCTATTTGTCGGGAGCAGGAATCGAACCAGGGACCTAACGCGTCAGAGGTAAGCGCTCTACTACAAAGCTTTCTTTTGTTTAAAGAACTTGTTTACATTGAAATATATATATTTTACGAAGATACTGACATATTTTACAGCCTCACTGAAAAAAAAAAAGTAGTCAGGGAGAGTTTACTTGTCAGATTTTTATTTTTTAATTTAATTTATTTTTATTTTTATTTATTTTTGCTTTGTTATGTTCCCTTAGTCTAGTAGCTTAGCAACATAAAAGGGCCGAATTGTGCAAAATGTGATACCAACATGCCACTTTCAGGGATGATAGGCCTATTAATAAGAAGTAAATCCTGATATAGACCCACCTCGGCGGGAGTCTTGTTTTAGGTATATGACGTCATCAATATGGCCGTTAACGAATTTCGACTTAACTGAGTTTTAAAATGTATAACTCCATTACCATTCAAGGTAGAAACTTCGTTTCTCCTTTATTTTGCAAATAATACATTGTACCTCTATTGTCATTATAAATACTTGCCTTATATTGCCACCATTTTTAAATATGGCGTCTCAAACTGGAAAAATTTTTATTTTCAAAACGATTTTCTGTGTTTTATAGGAAATAACTTTGAAACTGCTATGATTATGGAAAAATACTTTGAAACAATCGTCAAAGGTCATTTCAATAGCTTTTGAACGCGACCAGAATCATTGATGTATCTCAACAAATAACTGAGATAATCATTTTTTTTGGTAGGACTAAATGTCGAACTTTCGTGAATAATGTTCGAATGTATCCGTAGATATAGTTATATGGCATTTGTAGTTCCATTGGCCCTTTGATAATAGGAACATAGTACCGCTACCAGTATGTTCCTTTAAACGTGGAGAATAGCAAATCACAAGTGTTTATCTTCTGTCGGTGCTGAAAACCCTTTATAACGTCATAAATCCAAGATGGCCGCCGCGGTTTATCTCCGGTACGAGAAGTGGGAATTTCTCGCCACAGAAAAATAATAGAAACATGCAATAACAGCCAATCTCTTTCTTTGAATGTGAAGAATCTTGACATAACATGTGATTGGCTCCCCTTTGTGACTAAAAGCCAGTATATGACGTCATAAACACAGTATGGCGCCATGGTTTACATACTGTTTATGAAAATTATTTATTTCTCGCATTAGAGAAATGATAGAAACGTGCGACAACCACCATTATCTTTTTTCATATGTAGAATCATAAAATAACATAAGTCATTGTCTTTTCTTTGAGGCGAAAGGCGAGTATATGACGTCATAAACCCAAGATTGCCGTCGACTCTTAAATATGCATGAAGAAAACTATGCCTTTCTCACCAAAGAAAGATAATAGAAACTTGCAAACCACTATTTTTTTCTCATTAAATAAGTTGAATCATGAAGTAACACAAGGTGTATCGTGTTTGCACCTAAAGGTTAGTATTTGTCTTGTTTAAGTGTATGACATCGTTATACAAAGTAGCCGCTGTAGGTATTTTGAATATTATATTATGAATTAAACTGAAAAACTAACAAAGCTGAAATTATGCATTATTCGAAAATAAATTTGAAATATATTATCTTTAATACTAATTGTCCGAAAGTGAATAGTTTTCATGTTATAAAACAAAGTATTATGCGCTATATGAAAGTATAAGGCTTGCACTAGTATTTGCGCTACATGAGAGTGTAAGGCTTGCACTAGTATATGCGCTATATAAAGATTCCAAGGAATATGGGAACTGTGCATTTCGAAAGACATATTTTACATTTGAAACATTTTTAATCAGTCCAATGAGAATGTAATTGTCTGAAAATTATGCTTTTCATATTATTTTACAAAATAGCTCGAGGCACAAGGCTTTATATTTTCAAACCACCTCCCAGCTGAATTTGATATTTTTGGAGTTTGTATTAAAATGTTTATGAAACAGACTCAATGTATAACTTTAACAGTATATCAGCGAGAGAGAAATTTACAACACAATAAACAGTTATACAATTAAATATGTTAAGAATTTAGAAGAGAAAATATTAGTGATATAGTATGACTATTAACTTAACATCTGAAATGTACTACTTCAGAGAACTAGGGGAAGTAATTTTTGTTAATCACATTTCTTATTTAGACAAGATCGACTCACAATAAAATGATCTTCTCGATCACACTGTCCATCGCAGGTACACAATAAAGTGCACACTAATCCCAAGTTTTGACACTTGCAAGAATGTAGACAAAAAGTCTTGCAACCACAGCGAATAAGTTCTCTACAGTGCACAGAAACTTCTGGAAGTAAGGACCACAGAGGATAATAACCACGATCCACCTTCTTCCAACCCCTTTACAAATTTCAGGTATTATGGGCATTTTCTGGAGAGCTTGAGACAAGTAATACCCGGCCTGTATTCCAGCTCGCAGTGTTGAAATAAGGCTGCCTCTGTAGGTGGGATCCCTTCGTAAGAACAACCTTTTTTTCGTCATTAATCTGTGACTCTTTTTCGTCACAGTCGTTAACATTTAGTAAAGAACTAGAGCGATCGTACAGGAGTACGGTGAAGCGTTGAAGAGCTGCAAAGTCCTGAGCTGAAATTTCAGCAGGAGTAACTGAAAGTTTGATGAATGTATCCGTTATTTCAGGGAATGCTTGCCACACCTGCCAAGCTGTCTTCTTGCCATGACCACCAAATGCGGACACTGTGTCACACCCTGTAAATGCGTGCCAAAGGAGCAAGGCTTAAGAGTAAGACGCAATTTCATGGACAGGAATATATCTCTTATTTTTACCAGTCCCATATTCAATCCACAAGTGTGATACATTGAGCTCAAAGAATAAAGCAACGGCAATAACAACATCAGAATCGACAGTTTTCATTGAGATATTCTTATGTCCGTGGTGCTGGCATGCAATGCATGCAAGAACATGCGTGTGTCTGCTTCTTGTTTGCACGGCATAAGGCTTGTTACGTCCATATTAGAGTTTGCTGATGCGGTATCATCACATGCACACACAATCTCTCTCTTACCATCAGAATCACTTATGTTCTGTAAGTGTTTACACAGAAGTCAAAATAAATCAGTTTCGTTTTCAGAATTATTCAAAAACAATGCTCATTTTTTGGGAGTCAGTGTGAAGTCTCTCACAAGTATTCTTGATCCTTTTCCTCGTTGGTCTTGTTCTTCTTTTGTCAGACGGTCGGGATCATAATTGTCAAAGACTATGTCCATTCTGACGACATGATTTGCAAACTTTTCTAAAAATGGTTGAAATGTGTTAGTGTAATACATAGAAAACGTCTGTCCCGGAATAGGCTTCAGCATGTGAGCTAATACTGCTCCATCAAATATAACACACGATGCACTAGGTACATCGTATTGTGATGTTCCAAGTGGTTCTAAGCAAGAAATAACATATGATTTTGTTCCCTTGCGCAATTGACCATTTGAAGAGAGTGACGGAGGATACGAAAGGTTTTCGTGAGCAAAGGAATCTTTGATATCTCCACCTCGACTTTGACAAGCTATGTATAAGCGAGAAAACAGGCTACAGTCGCTCTTTAAAATTGACTCCTTGAGTCCTTTCTTCGTTCCTTCTTTTTACGATGTGTGAAAAAGCGAAAGTTTATTTCTTTTAATCGGTTCTCCTAAAAGCGTCTGGCATTCGATGAGCCGTTTCCGAACAAATGTTTTGTACTATTGCTTTCCCAATTCTTCTACTTTGAAGACACTCATCTGCTTTCTCATCCATAACAGCATATGTGGCAACGCATATTAGGGCACCATTTTCTTGAGCAAATTTATTTCTGTCATCATCTTCACAGGCATTTATTAAAGCTTTTTGAACTAAAGAGTCAAGCGTCTGTATCTTCATGATGACTGTGATAATCTGAATCATCACTTATTCTGCTTCTTTCTCATATTCGGTTAGTAATCCTGCAATCACTGGTTCCGAAACCATCCAACTCAGAAGAGCACTTTCATTATCAAATAGACCAATGGCACCTGCTTCACATTTCAGATCCTTATTACATTGTTCATGTAACTGTTCGTGGGACATGTACGAATATTTACTGTTTGTCTTTCTTCCCACAAAATTACCATTCTGAAATTCATCATATACTTGTGGGTTTCGTACATTCAATTCTTCCAAAGACTTTACGAATACTAACATCCAACGGGCATAATTGATATGACCCAGGGCGAACATCCAGGGACAAATCTGATCCAATGCACTACAATAGGATCAAAATTTCGCCCATCGAATACTGTCCAGCAAATAAAAAAGAAGTGATTCAAGGTTCATGGCCGTGCACCAAAATTTAAATTGGGCCGAGGAAAATAAATCATAATATTAAGCATAGAACCACGTATTTAAGAGTCGACGACAATCTTGGGTTTATGACGTCATATACTCGCCTTTCGCCTCAAAGAAAAGACAATGACTTATGTTATTTTATGATTCTACATATGAAAAAAGATATTGGTGGTTGTCGCACGTTTCTATCATTTCTCTAATGCGAGAAATAAATAATTTTCATAAACAGTATGTAAGCCATGGCGCCATACTGTGTTTATGACGTCATATACTGGCTTTTAGTCACAAAGGGGAGCCAATCACATGTTATGTCAAGATTCTTCACATTCAAAGAAAGAGATTGGCTGTTATTGCATGTTTCTATTATTTTTCTGTGGCGAGAAATTCCCACTTCTCGTACCGGAGATAAACCGCCGCGGCCATCTTGGATTTATGACGTTATAAAGGGTTTTCAGCACCGACAGAAGATAAACACTTGTGATTTGCTATTCTCCACGTTTAAAGGAACATACTGGTAGCGGTACTATGTTCCTATTATCAAAGGGTCAATGGAACTACAAATGCCATATAACTATATATACGGATACATTCGAACATTATTCACGAAAGTTCGACATTTAGTCTTACAAAAAAAATGATTATCTCAGTTATTTGTTGAGATACATCAATGATTCTGGTCGTGATCGAAAGCTATTGAAATGACCTTTGACGATTGTTTCAAAGTATTTTTCCATAATCATAGCAGTTTCAAAGTTATTTCCTATAAAACACAGAAAATCGTTTTGAAAATAAAAATTTTTCCAGTTTGAGACGCCATATTTAAAAATGGCGGTAATATAAGGCAAGTGTTTATAATGACAATAGAGGTACAATTTATTCTCTGCAATATAAAGGAGAAACGAAGTTTCTACCTTGAATGGTAATGGAGTTATACATTTTAAAACTCAGTTAAGTTGAAATTCGTTGGCGGCCATATTGATGACGTCATATACCTAAAACAAGACTCCCGCCAAGGTGGGTCTATATCAGGATTTACTTCTTATTAATAGGCCTATCATCCCTGAAAGTGGCATGTTGGTATCACATTTTGCATGATCCAATCGCTAAGCTACTACACTACCTAGTTAATTAATGTTTGGGTTACTGAAAATTAAAACCTTTTTAGTATTATTGTTATGTCATCACTTTGGAACCAAAAAAGTTAGATTTTTTTCTTGTGTTTTCATATAGGAAGTTGGTAAGTTTGTGCCTTAGCATTGGTTTGGTCTCTAGAACGTAATTGAAGGTCATGTTGAGTTGAGTCTTGGCGGGTTTAGAGTTCGTGAAGTGTCAGGCACTGCTTGTGCCCCTGTCTTCTGTCTGTGATGTTTCCTGGCTTTGGGCTGTGAGGTATTTATGTTGAGGAGTACCAACGCAGGCCGCGTGATATACAGGTAGCTTCAACAGCTACGAGTGCCAGGTGTTCATCTTTCGTTACGGCGTGACTAATGCAGTATAGTACTAGGTTCAAATTCTATGGGTGGTAAAAATGGTCGTGGTGTGGTAAGAAATACAACGTAATTGTTATTAGTTTATTAGTGTTTCTTCATAGTATAGTTTCACTATTTCTAGAAGGAATTAAGTATTAACGAAGTAATAAATAAGCAAAAGCACACGTTAACTATTTCTCACGTTTGATTGGCGTTAACTATTTCTCATACTCCATTGAGAATGTTTTGATCCTCAGTTGCGCAAACATCCAGTGTGCGTTTTTTTTGTTTGTTTACACTGCCTTATAGATGAGCTCCCTCGTGGCTAAGTGGTTAGTGAACACGCCTTTGGCGTGGGACACCCGGGTTCGATTCCCGGCCGGGGGCCGCGGTGGCTCAGTGGTAGAAGGTTCACCTCTGGTGCTTGGGGTCCCGGGTTCGATCCCAGCCCCGCCAAGTGAACCTTGTGGTGGACAAACACCGTGTGCGTGGGTTTTCTCGGGGTTCTCCCGTTTCCTCCCACTTTCTTCATTCCACTATTTAATTCATTACTCATCACCGTCTCCATTAGCCTAACCGGCATAACCGTAGGACATAAAACTCAAAGATTTCATTTCATTTTTTCGATTCCCGGCCGGAGCTTATGTGGTTCGGATTCCACGTTAATCTGTAGGTCCACGTCTCATACAGCCTTGCTGCTGAAAGGAACGTTAAAATCAAATCAGCACTGTTTTACAGATGCAATTGTTCGATTCCGAGTTCGAATGAAGCTTTTTACGGGCAGGGGGCGACTTTTATATATACAATCCAAGGATTTTAGTTATTAGTCAGTGATGCAATATATAGACCTATATATATTACAAAATTGAAAGTGACTATGTTTGTGACTCTTAAGAGCTGCGGTGGCTCAGTGGTAGAGCGTTCACCTCCGGTACTTGGGGTCCCGGGTTCGATCCCAGCCCCCGTCAAATGAACTTTGTGATGGACAAACACCTTGTGCGTGGGTTTCCTCGGGGTTCTCCCGTTTCCTTCCACTTTCTTCATTCCACCATTTCATTCATTGCTTATCATCAGCGTCTCCTTTAGCCTAACCGGCATAACTGTGGGACGTAAAACTCAAAGGTTTCATTTCATTTTTTCTTAATCTCTTTGGAATCTTGTACTTAGGTTCACAGCGGAAGCGACGAAATAACTCGACTCATCCATTGTAGCTCTCTTCGCAACCAGTTTCCAAAATGTTGGCAATAAGTTTGCGAAACGGGATATGACGACTCCAATTTTGGGTGAAAAGTCGCTATAAAAAATAATAGAGAAATTCATTGTCTATAAGCATTGTTTTAAAGTTGTAGATGTAAACTAAACAATATGTTCTACTCACTGGCGCAAATTCGTGGGGGGGGGGATGACGGATACATGTCCCCTCCAATCTTGGAACTGAGGGGGACTTCTCCCCAATAATCCGATTTGAAATGTGTTTTTTGGGAGAAATTTGATTATTTTTGTCCGATTGCTACAAAGGAACGTGAGATAAAATAGATGTCCCCCAGAATAAGCCTCAAATCTGCAGCCTCCCAACGCTGAAGACAACTCTGATCCTCCACAACATTGTTTTTCAACTTCATAAGTATTTTGGACATCGCCAAAAAAAGTATGGTAACGGTCTTACCCCCCCCCCCCCCCCAATGTTGAAGACAGATTTGCGCCGCTGGTTCTACTCACATCTTTGTAAATAGGGCGCAACCAATCCTTTAATTCAGGGATCATTTCAGGTTGTTTCGGGTACTTTTGTTCATATTGTGGTCAAAATAGTTCCGAAATAATTAACACTACAGTACTTACGTTAAGCAATTTTTTTGTAAAAGAAAAAGTGCAGAATAATTAAAAGACCCCAAAGGACAAATATAACAAACATCTTCTTCGCCTTTATTCACGCAATCTATAGCTAATCTTGTTGCTATCGGTAATGATGTATTACGTGTGTTTCTCAACGGAAACTCTGCGAACTAAAGGACATCAAGTTTGTAGTTGTTCTTCGTTAGAGGGCAAGGGTAACATAACAATGCAGGATTGTGGGGCAGTGAGTATGCTGTATTTCCAAACTCTTCATCAGTTGCGCTGATTAAAACAAACAAACAGAAAAAAAGAACGTAAAAACTGTTTTGAACTAATAATGCTTCTCTACAGATGAACATTTTGTTTGGAGCAAAAAGTCGCTAAATGTGTAAGTAGGTAAATCGTCATTTAAAAATCACCCAAAAAAGTCTCCAATCGGAAAAAAATATTTTTTGTCGCTATCGTAGGGCGACCATACGTCCCGTTTTGACCGGGACAGTCCCGTTTTAGTGGCGTGTCCCGGCCGTCCCGTCAGTAGATGGAAAAAGTAGTATTCGTCCCGTTCTATGTAAATGAAAGAAGTAAATAACAAACCCAGTATCTTTACTCCTTTTAAAAGTATTAATAATTAATAATAACAAAGAGGCAAAAATTGAACTGAAATTCCCTATATTAAACATACTCTATAGTTCGCAGTACTGCTCGAAAGGCAGCAGAGGTTTTAGCAGTTGGTTGTGTGTTGAACAAATTTCAACGTGTCTTTCCTTTTTCATAAGTAGCCGCTCTGTAACAAAGAGAGAGAGGAGGAAATCTGATATCAAGGCACAGATAAGAACAAAGGTAGATCTAAAAGTCTAGGGTTGCAAGAACCTGTCCCGTTTTTAACTGAAAATTTTATGGTCAACCTACGCTATCGTTGAGGTCGAATTCCCCTTATTTAGCGACTTTACCCAAAATTGGCAACATTGACCCCCACCGAACAACCAGGGTTGAATTCAGGGGGTAGCCCGGGGGGGAATCTCCCCCCCCAAGAAAATTCATCCCCCCCGGAGAAACTCCCAAAATTTCAGTCACAAAATGTAGAAATTACTTCACCCAATTATTTGCTTTTCTTTCCGTGTACGTGCAGACGAAATCCGATCTCTCAATATACATATAAATGACGCAGACCCATTCTATATAAATGTTAACATGTAACATCTAAGATAGAATACCAAATAGTGAATAAAACTTGTATTTCTTAACGCTATGACTGAGTTTGGCAGAACATGAAATTGTTAACTGTTGAAGAAAGGTTTGTATTTTAGTAGGTACTATACTCTCGCCCTATATTATATATTAGTAGGTAGCACTAGCACAGGTTGAGATACGAAAGGAAAGATAGGGAAGATCTTTCGATCATTCCATATAATCTCTCATGTCAGCAGACTTCAGTTCTTGAAAATATACAGTTCCTACATTATTTGAAATAGGGCGCCTAAATCCCATTTCTCGCATCGGAAGTAACAGACGTAAATGTGTTTTACGATTGTTAAAGTAAACACATCTTTCTTTAATTAAAAATAATTCAGTTAACGGGATGATCTACCTTTTCTCGGCACAAAAATTTTTATATTGGACCTTATGGGGAGAACATGGCCACCGAATTTCCTCAGTTTCTAAGGAACTAGGTATCTCTAATGGGAAATAAAAATTTTGCAGCATTCTACTGAAGTTTATTAACGGGTTGAAATACTTAAATTGTATATTTGTCTGCTAGTTTAGCAGAAATAAATTATTAAAAAATAAATAAATTAGTTTCTTTTTATACAAATTATAATATGTCTAACTTTGGAACCAATTATGGTAGAAAGATCAACTTTTTTTTGTTTTATTCCTTGAGAAGAAACGACTC